>NW_006799976.1:2316138-2385952 GCF_000485575.1 Poecilia formosa
TTTCTGAAACATAACCTCACCTCTCTTCTGTCCTGTACCTAACCTTTTGGTTCTCCCTCCTCATCCTAGTTCCTCAAACTCTTTTTCTAAACCTAACCTCACCCAATTTCTAACCTAAAACTAACCTTGTGATTCCTCCCTCCTTTTCCTAAAAACCTACCAACTTGAATTTTTGAACACCAACATAACAATTCACCACTAGCTCAATCTGGGCCTGCTCAGAGGAAGCATCTTGCACCCACCGGAATATGCTGGCCATATTCTACGCAGCACACACAGGTGTGTTCTGCGTAGATCAATAGGTGATGTCCTTGACACACCGCTAACACCATACACCAATCTAAAGATAGTCCCTGTTGCTCACGATGGGTCTTGATCTTGAGCGAGAGTGCCTACCCTTTGAGGCACCTAAAGGGCGGAGATCCAATACTGGGGAGCCCACAACCTCAAAGAGTGAATCAACAAACCTATTTTTACCCAAAGTGCCCGCTGCGAACACAGTTTTATACGACTGAAGGCCGGACCCCGCTGTCTGAGCTCCAGCCCTGCCGACGGCCTGCGCAGCGTCTGCGTCCACAACTGTTTGTGCGCGTCTGCTGTGGCGTGTTTAGTCTCCATTAAAACAAAGTCCCTCTCTGTCCCGGGAGTCTGACTCCTACGGCTTCGCTTCGGCCGGCGCCTGTTTAAGCGTTAAGGGCTTCAGCGGAAGGTCAGACGAGTCCCGACGCACTGTTTGGACACCGGCGTTATTGATGAGAAACCGCTGGACGTGTTTGGGTCGGAGACGTCAGGAGATGAGATCATCTCAAGCTTACCAGTGAAAGGTGGATCAGCTGTGATCCAGAAGATGACAGCAGCACACAAACATGAGGGTCAGCTGCTAGAGAAGAAAGAATCTGACGGGGCTTTAGAGGGGGCGAAAAAATAATTGAAAGTCCATTAAAAGTGCCAACTTTGCATTATTTTGTAAATAATGACACTTTGATGCAAAGCTGGCACTTTTAATGGACTTTCAATGCAACTTTTAGAGAAACTTTGCATTAAAAGTGTCATTGTTTACCAAATGACACTTCATGACAACATTCATAAAGACTTCTTCATGTTTATGACAGGTGTTATGTCAGCGTTATGCACACCTGTCAAATAAAGTGTTGCCCAAGTAAGTTATTCTGTGTACCATAGTTTGTATACATGCTGCACAGTTTGCCTTGATTTTATCTTAAAAAGCTCGTTGGGCTGCAATCTGAAGTCCTTTCATGCTTTCTCTGTTTGTTTTATGACCCTTCAGCTGGACAAGATGAAGTCGCTGTCGGTCCGTTTAAAAACAAAAGCAGCACACAGTAAGCAGCAAGCTCTTAAATTGATATGCGAGACTCTCCTGAAGGGCAAGACCGTGAAACACGTTTTTTTTTTTTTTCTCCCTCTCGCGGTCCCTCCCTCCGTTTACCCCATGCAGCACACATGGCTCACATCGTGTGTGTCTGTGGATGCACACAGGCGGTGTTGTGCTCTCACATGGAGCTGGCTTGATGTCGAACTGTAAAACAACACAAGCAGGATCAGCCTAAATAATATTCAGTCACACCTCCTTTTTGTTTTTTTTTTTTTTTTCTGTCCAAGGAACACGTTAAGCACATCCATGACATGCCTCAGCCCAGCCGCCTGTCGCTTCACGTGTTCAGCCACCCTCGCTGCAGATCCAACCCCCCTGCAGCTCTGATTGCTCGGTTAGCATTCGCAGGCTCGTCCTGGCTGCCGCCAGCAAACCAATCGCGCCACGACTTTCTGACCCAGCAGCCAATAAGGTTCCCAGAAACACCAGAACCTGGTTTGCTGCAGAAGGACTTCTTGGAAAGGGTCTGTGGGAGTTTCCTCTGCCACAGGATGGTGGGACATTTACATGTGTGTGTGTGTGTGTGTGTGTGTGTGTATAAGCAGGTGTTCACACCTGCCTTCATTCCCACGTGTCGGCAATCATGACACCAGTGTGAGTGTGTGTGAGTGTGGTGAGTTTTGTCTGCAGCCACACAGAAAGCAAAGCGTACAGTCACAGTTAGAACCGTATCACAGGCGTCCAGCGGGGCCGTTTCCCCAGCAGCCGCACAGGCAGAGCGGCAAACACGGCGAGCTGCGGAGGAAATGTGTGAAAGGGTTCCTAAAAGCAGGGGAGGATGTTTACCAAATAAAAGTGGGTCTAGAATAGGAACCTGAGTCAGCAACTTCAAACAGAGCTGTCCTGATTTCCAGGTGAGCCGTCCACGTCCCAGAGACAACCCTTTGCTCTTCCTCTTCCTGGTTGGTGGCGTCACGCCGTCGGAGCTCCGCCTCGTCAAGGACACCGTCGCCGCGCTCAAACCAGGAACACAGGTCAGTGAGGCGGCAGGCGTGGAGTAACGTCAGGTTCCTGGTGGAAGTCCTTTTTTTCGGAGGCCAGTGTGTGTCCACTTTATGATCTACTACATTATTTAAGAAACTGTTGTTTTTATTAACACCATGGGTGATCGTCTACTTTCTAGAATCAAACATGGAGAACCAACATCTAGTTTTTTCAGTTCCCAGAGAAACCTCTACGAGTTTATAAATTACAGACAACTTATTCCTATTAAACCTGGGGGAAACAATATGTAGTTCTATACATTTACCTTTTTATCTTTCTTCTGATTTGTTGTTTTGTTTGCATTTCTTTCACGTTAAGCACTTTGAACTGCCTCGTTGCTCAAAATGTGGTAACTAAATAAAATTACCTCAGAGCTAAATGAGGTTGGAGCGAACACACAGAGGGAGATCTTTCACCACTTTAATCTCTCAAGATCGTCCGGAGTCGTTCTCTCTTCTCTTCAGTTCACCTTTATTGTAGGTTTTCACAGGGCATCCTTAAAAAGTCTTAAATTATTTTTTTTAAAATATGTTGATCTTCAATACGTTAATCACAGTTTTTTGTTTTTTTTTTGTCATCACATGACTATTTAATCTTGTATATTCTATGTAGTTTTATTTTCCACGGGATTTTTCTGTCAGGCATATATTTAAGTCACATGCAGACATCTTCATCTCATTAAGTGACTCCAGGCGGACGACGCTACCAGTAACTAGCTGCTAATAAACCTTTGCTAGCTAGCTATTATGGGTAAGTGCGAGTTCATTGCTGGTTGCCTGTTCCGCATTTGTTTTCACTGCCGGCTCACTTCTGTTGCTAAGCCCCAGTGTATTCTGTGGACTCAAACTTTTACTCGTAACACCTCGCATGTTAAGGCTCTAGCAGAGCCATATGCAGCAGGATGCCCTAGCCGTTCCCTGTATTTATAGCTTTGGTCTTTAATTTCACCCAAAGTGGCATTAAAAAAGGTCTTAAAAGTCTCGGATTTCTGTAATATTTCTTTGTTTATCTAGAAAAAGAAGGCCAAACATGCAGTTTGTTTCAGTTTTTGCAAAGATTTGTCAAAGGCAAAACAGTTTTGAGTATAATTTATTTCTCTAACAAGATTTAATGACCGACTGACGGTGAGGATCGTTACATTTTTCCCAGTAACGCAATAATCAGCGCTATCCCTATTCAATTGAGGCTGAGATGAATCATCTCTTTAGCCTTGACGATTGAAGGCAAAGAACCTGACTGCATGATCGCTCATAAGTGCTGACCTAAATACGCAGGTGTCTGAGATCAGGTGTGAAGGTGAGAGAGCGCTGCCTGATCTGCCCATGTGTTGATGCAGTCGTCACACGCCTGCCTGTTTGCTCAAGGCGATCTAAGTGCCTGATACATATGCAGTCCACACCGACACACAGAACATGCAGATGAATGCAGTTTGTCTGCTTGAGAGAACTGTCAGGAAAGGAGGGGGGGTAAAAAAAAAGGGACATCAAGCTGGGTGATGTAGGATTTTCATAATAAAAAGTCTTTGAGAATTAGCCCAGAGGCGATGAAAGGCTCGACAACGATCAAAGCCGTCCATGTTGTAATCAAGAGAAGTGAATAAAGATGAGATTATACAATAACCTGCTGGGGCCACACACACACACACACACACACACCCCGAACCCCTACTAGATCCGTGTGCAACACACCGCCTACATGTAAACACATGTACGCACGGTGGCTGGTGTCTGCAGGCCAGATGTTCCCGATGGTTTTTTTTTTTTTTTTGGCTTCTGCAAACGTTCTTCGCTTCTGCCATAACCGCCAATTTTTGGGGTGCTGACCCGGAGTTAAAGCAACACTGCTGAGGAGAAACAGAGCTGCTCTGTTGTGTAAGGAGAGCCCCGCCCGCCCTCATCCTGACTATACAGGACCAGGAGTGTGTGTACGCACACACACCTACACACACACCAACAACTGAAGCTGCTGCAGCCTTCTGCTTTATCTGCACCTGATTGACTGCTCTGCGTCAAAATAAACACTGATTCCACAGCACCAGACACCGAGTTTTACCGGTGAAGATTAAACCGGGTCGCACAAACCCAGAATAGGTCTCATATTTTTAGATTCTCTGCTTTCCTTATATTGCAAGAGCTAAAGAGGAACGGTTTTTACTTATCGGCTGAAGAGCTTCTTGCCTTCTTAGGCCCTGTTAACACAGTCAGGACCGAGGCTTCTACCTTATGCAGACGACGTGCTTTTCTTTTTCGCGTGATGAATTCCAGCTTTCCTTAATCTCAGTATCCACGTGGCAAATATTAAAATCTAAAAACCAAGATACTATTGGGAGCTCAATGGCAGAATCTCAAAATTTGACCGTGAGAAACTCAACATTAGACATGAACTGGCTTTTAACCCCAACCATAGAACGAGTTACGAAGATGAATTTGTATAATTGCTAATCCTGTGTGACCAGGATGCTCCGGTAAAATCCCTGCTTGACTTTGGACACAGAGAGACAGAAAATTGTTTGTATGTACGTCAAGGTTGTGATTCACTAACTACAAATCTGCGTCATGTGAAAGCTCTTTTAGTTACAAAGTGAATAAATAAAACTTTACCTTGCACTGAAATGACCTCTCTTGTTGATTCAGCGGTCGCAGAGCTTTCAGTGTTTTTTTTTCTTCGTGTTGTTAGCGCCTCTGTTTTGAGTGTAAGCCCCTCAACCCCCTGCAGTGTTGACAGGTCAGGTTAAAGGTCAGTGTGAGCAGTTTGCTTCTTTACATTGAAATAAAGAAAAAAAAAACTACCCAGCTTGAGTTGCATGAGGTGTCCATGAATCCTAGAACTTTTTTCACACATCCTTCATCGCATGTGAAAGTCGGAATAAGCATCCTGTTCGACTTTTACATTTATGTGGTAAACGTAAAATCGGTGTGAGGTTTCTGTCCCGAACTTTGACCAAAAAATAAAATAAAATCTTATGTCGCCTACTAACAAATTACTTTTAGACCTAAAAAGTAAACGAGATGAACTGTACACAAATTCAAACAATTGTTTAAAAAAAAAAAAAAAAAAAAAAGCCAGTTTTGGTTCCCGTTGATTGTCAACGTCTCGATTCGTTAAACGGTAAGTGTTGAGTTACAAGCGTTACCGTGTTTTAACCTCAACGATGTTTTGTTTGTTTGCTCCATCCCAGGTACTGGTTCTCTCCACCCGCTTACTAAGACCGGCGGATATCCCCGAGCTGCTCTTCAGCACCCAGAGACTGCGGCCAGATGTGGGTTTCTGAAAGGCCGGCACAAGGAACGAGCCTCACCGGCGTACGTTTGGACAATCAGGTGTCGAGCTCAAGCAGTTAGATTTTTATACAAATGCTGAGGGATTTAAAAAAATAAAAAAATAAAAAAAACATTCCTGCTCTGTGCGTCAGCACACAAATCCCTGAACACAAGCCATTAAAAAAAAAAAAACTAAACGAAAAAAACCTAGCTGTGTTTTATGACTCGAATGCATCAGTATATTAAATCTGACAATAAAGACGTTTCCCTTCCAGACAGCGACGAGATGTGCTGCTGCTTTTTGGTTCGCATACACTGTGTTAATCATGAATGTGGGGAAAGTGACGCTGCGCAGCAGCTAGGAGAACAGGCACTCCGTCAGCACCATCGCCTCGTCACGTCACGACAAACAAAAACAAAGGCACAACGTTAAACAAATCACCTGACACTGATATTTGCTCACACCTACACTGTGGATTCTCTCCTTGGTTGGTTTTATTCTCTCTGGCATGGCTGACCTCAGCTGAAGCTCAATCATTTCACCCACCTCCACACCTGCACATGGCAACAAGAGGAGGCTTTCTGGTTTACTCGGGTACATTTCAACAGATTCGGACAAGAATTTCTTGATTAACCATCTGGAGGGAGAAGGCAAAGTCGTTTCTAGTCAGGTTCTGTGAAAAGTGTCAGGAAAAAAAAAATCATCTTCTCCATCTTTGCTTCTTTGTTTAGTTTAAAGGATTAACTAGACTTTAATCCATTTGTTAAATGTCCTTAGGTCTGACTTCTATGCATTATTGTAAATTCATTAAAAAAGAAGGCAAAGTAAGATCTATAAAAAGACAATTGGAGAAGTTCCATTGCTTGGGGAGAAATTAGAAAATATCTCAAATGATTAAAGTTTTTACTTTATTAAAGTTTTTGTTAGAGTAAAAAAAACTGAAGGTTTTTGTGAAATATGACTCATCCCAAATTTTAGCTCAGGCTCCATTTTTTATTTTTTATTTTAAACCGCTTTTGCTGCACTTTGGTTAGACCCTGTATCTCTATAATTTTCCCTCATCCCTTTAGCTTGTAGCTGTACGTTGTAAATAACTACTATTTACCACGTAGAATCAGTTCATAACCACTAGCTATGCACTGTAAGTTTGTAGTTTGCCCTAGCAGAAAGTCTTATGGGACACAGCGTTATGAAATTATTCAAACTAAAAACACTTGAGACATATTGAAACATATTTTTGCTCAACCAGTATTTGTTTCTGTTTTTATCCTTTGAATAAACAAAATTTTGTTTATTATGTGCAGTTTCAAACAGTGTCAATGTCTGATATAGCCGGCCTTGGCAACTACCCAGGGCGACATCTCATCTGCGGGCGGCATGAGACCCACTCACATGGCTATTTAAGTACAGAGTAAATGAAGAGAAAATCGCATAAAATGTTTTACAATGTCATCAGATAGATTAAAACTATAAAATTATGCTCTAATTCTTGTATTTTAAAAACTAAGACAAAAGTGTTAATGCAAATAAATAACACATTGACACATTTATGAGAGAAGCAAAACACCCAGGACTCGTTTATTTGAAATGAGTCTCAGAAAATTATTTTATTGAGGCACTTATGGCTCTAATGGATGTTTCTAAAGGAAGAGAAAATAAATATTCTTTTCCTAAAATGAGGAGTTCTGGAGTCAGTGTTTGAGTTTGTTGCCAGTTATACAGCTGAAAAGCTTATGGATTTAATTATTCACAAAGTTTGATATTTTCTTTAGATCAAATTGTATTTATGACATAACCCAGCAAACCACCAAAGTGAAAGTCTTAATGCTGTTTTAAAATAAAATGTGTCAGTATGGTGGTTTTTGGGAAACGACATATTTACTGTGATACTTGTTATAAAAAGCTTCAGATCCACTGTCACAGAACATTATGTCTGCTGTTATATGACATATTCTACATCCCAATGTCTATCAGAGTGACAAACCAGAATAATGATTACAAGCCCTCCTATGTTTAATTTAGAGCCAACAATTAATATATAAACCTGGAGAATCCCCAAATACGCAGAGAGGAAACGCAGACTATACTCAGGAAAACCTGCATAATCATCAAAACAAACAATTTGGAGGGTTTTTTCCCCTTCAAGGCTTAAGTGATATTCATATAGATCCATAGTGATGTTTAAAATGGCTTTCATTGTGGAAAAATGCTGAAAATAGCTTGTAAGCCCCAGGAAATCATTACACGGTTTTCTCAAATCTCTGCAGGGGATTTTAACTCTGCCAATGGGACTTTATTCTGCAAGCAGCAACCTATTCATTCACTTTTTTTTTTTTGTTTTTTTTTAAGCAAACGAGTCTTTCTGAGTCCCTTTCTGACATAAAGTAGTCCCAGAGACCTACTTTATCTGCTGCGCAGCAAACAGTCTGGGCTGAAACCATCACTTTTGACAATTTCAGATCAGCCGAAAGTGTGCCAAGGCTAATTGACTCGGATGTTATTTTTAGCTTTAATTTGGCAGTAAGTGTGTGCGTGTGTGTGTCTGTGTGTGTTTGTCTGTCTCAGCAGGGTTTCTGTAGGTTTTATTAACTCAAATTTAAGACCTTTATGAGTGAAACTTAATACGTTTATCCATCCATCCATCCATCCATCCATTTTCTTCCGCTTATCCGGGGTCGGGTCGCGGGGGCAGCAGCTTCAGAAGGGAGGCCCAGACTTCCCTCTCCCCAGCCACTTCTTCCAGCTCCTCCGGGGGAACCCCAAGGCGTTCCCAGGCCAGCTGAGAGACATAGTCCCTCCAGCATGTCCTGGGTCTTCCCCGGGGCCTCCTCCTGGTGGGACCTCACCAGGGAGGCGTCCAGGAGGCATCCTTACCAGATGCCCGAGCCTCAACTGGCTCCTCTCGACGTGGAGGAGCAGCTGCTCTACTCTGAGTCCCTCCCGGATGACCGAGCTTCTCACCCTATCTCTAAGGGAGAGCCCACCCACCCTGCGGAGGAAACCCATTTCGGCCGCTTGTATCTGGGATATCGTTCTTTCGGTCATGACCCAAAGCTCATGACCACAGATGAAGGGTGGGAACGTAGATCGACCGGTAAATCGAGAGCTTCGCTTTTTGACTCAGCTCTCTCTTCACCACGACGGACTGGTACAGCACCCGCTTCACAGCAGACGCTGCCCCAATCCGCCTGTCGATCTCCCGCTCCCTTCTTCCCCCAAACGATAATCCGTTTATCCTCAAGGAAATGTACGAACTTCATCCAGCCAACTGGCAATGAGTTCTAGCTGTTTGCTAGCTTTCTGGCTAGCTAGGTTATATTAGTATTGAGTCGTAGAACGCAGTGAAGATGTCCGAGTGTCTCGCAGAAAAGTCCCATGAGAAACAAAATACATCAACAAAATTAAATAGTCACGTACGGAAGCGCATTGCTATCACGCAGGGGGGAAAAATCGAGCGCTATCACGTTATAACGTGATACGTATCTTGTTAAAACGTGATACTTTTTGTTAAAACGTCATACTTATCTTGTATAAACGTGATAATTTTATGTCAAGGAAGTGGCGGTATTATGCTAGGCTAGTACAGTGGCTAACATGAATTGGTCAGGTTTCCCTTCATGTTTGGTCTACAACATGTAGAGATACGGACGCTGCTTTGCACTGTGGTTAAAACCATTAATAGCATGCTTACTTTGAGCAGGATCCTGAACAGAACGGGACTGTACAGAAGGAGACGTCAGTCCGGTCCTCTAGCTGTGGCCGCGGCGTTCCTGACTGTCTGGATCGAAGCTTCTGATTCGGGAAGTGGCTAAAGGGAGATTATAACGGAGGCTCAGATGTATTTGCTGAACATTTTCTGTTCAGATTTTTTTTTTTTTTTTTTTTTTGGAACAGTACAGTTGCTGAACAACGGCAACGGCTGTTCGTAACCAAGCAACCGAAATCAACAGAAGGCTAAATAGTGGCAAAAGACAAAACTAGATCCTGTTAAGCATTCTGAAAAATAAGACTTCCTCTCTCCAAAATAAATCATAAATAAAGCTTTGAATTTAATTATTTTTCAGTCACCTTTTTGTAATTATGTACAATCAATACTCATGTAAATTATACTTAACATATGACCTGACATATGACTGTAAATAAGTAGCTAATCATGGAAATTATATTTAACATATAAATGTTAAGAAAGAGCACCTACCTTTCTGTTTGGATGTTGTGGCTTACAGGGATGCATCAGCTGGGATAATAATTCAACTGGGATAATAATAATTCATATATAAAACATAACCAATGTTTTATATATAAATACTTTGACCAAATGCCTTTAATTATTAAATGCTGTTTATCATTGTGCTTTAAGGTTTGTAACCAGTAGCAGACGTCTCACGCATCATTGTGAGTTATATGCAAAAGCTGAATGGCCTCCTTTAAGCATACTGAGAAACAGTCACCTCATGATCCTGATTTATAAATCTCTACTCGGCTTGGCTCCAGCATACTTAAACTTTCTTTTACATAGATCTGTTAATTCCCATTCTTTACGTTTTAACAATATTTTTCTTTTGCATGTTCCACGTTTCCGAACTGAAAAAGGGAAGCAAGCTTTTAGTGTGATGGCTCCTAAAGCCTGGAATCAGCTCCAGTCTGAAATCAAGATGTCCGAACTGGTTCCACTGGACTTATTTTGAGCGATTCTTAAAAACAGGCAACGAGATCCTATTAATCAGTGTCACTGTTTTTAAATTGTTTTCTGCTGTTTTACACTTCTGCATATGTATTAATTAATTTTATTTTGTAACCAGGTTGCTGTGTGTTGCAGACTTCTGCCCAGGTTCCTCTTGAAAATAAGATTTGGATCTCAACGGGGTTTAAAAAATAAAATAAAAACATTTGTCGAATATTGGTAAAAGATTTTTAATATTTGTCGACAAACAAGGAGCAAAGTAGAGACACCTATCCTTTACCATATAGGTGACTTACAATAATGTCTTCTAATGAAGACAAAGATGGTAGATAAAGATTATTGTGTTGCTTGGCTAAAATAAAACTCTGAACTTGAAGATATTTATAGAAATATTTTGTAAGGAATATCATGTTTGTTTTTAATTTCTTCCAGTTACATAAATGCCTTCCCTGGAAAAAGATCAGACACATTGGCTATATCCTTAGCAGACCAGAGTTTAAATCCTGCTCTACCTGGATGAACATCACAAGGTTGTTGCTGTAGCGTCCCGGTTGAAAAGATGGTCTCTCTAACTGATGGTTCACGTTTCTTTATTCAACAACCTTTGTACATGAACACAACATAAGAGCTACAAACATACAAATAAAATACCATTAGTAACTCTTAGTGGTTCTAACCTTTTACCTTAACCTATTAACCTTACTTTATGTAATATCATTAAATTTACAATACATGTATTTAATTAACTATAACATTTCTATATTACAAATGAACCAAAACGTATTCCAACTGCCCCAACTGTTCGACAGTTAATCAAATATTGACACCATTTCATGTCGAAACATAAACATTTCGCTCAATCTATACAATTCACTCATCAAAACACCCACCTTGTTCCCTCATCAACCGAGCACTAACTAACTGATTGTCTGGACCTTAATTGGAGTATTCTTTAGTTATCTCCTCTCAACCGTGACTCGTACGCTCTCTTAGTCTCTGCACTATGTCCAAAACAGCCAACCGTCAGTTACCGTCGGAAGTTCGTGTAGATCACCTAGCAACCTATCAATAAAGCCATTTGCAGTTGCTTTTCTCCCAAATAATCAAGTGTTTTTTGCCAGATCATCATTGTATTTTTCAGAAATGGGTTTTTTGTTTGCTTAATTAACTTTTTCCTGCCTGATGAGTACATGTACAAGTTTATAGCAATAGAGATCCAGTGGGACACAATAGTAATCCATGCTGGGGGCTGACTGGCTGTAAAGTGAAACATAGCTGCCCTGATCTACCCTAACCCTGATCTGGGCTGAAATAACATAATAGGTTTGGTAATTGTAAACGCCCTCTGTCATAAGGTAGATATAAGAGAGACAGTCTCATTCTAGAGCGTTTACCAATCCAATGAAGTTGGAAGAAGTTTTATTTAGCTCCTTAAAGAAGAAGGGGAGTGAGGAAATTGAAACTGATTGGAAAACATATACGAATTTTGGCAAAATTGTAATTTTTATAATATTGATGTGATGTGATCTGTTCTCTGCCGTTTCTGATCGCTCCTCAGCACACGAAACACGATACACACACAGTTGGTGACAAAAAAAACACTGTACATTACATGATATAGATCAGCTTATTTATGGAAAATAAGTTCATATATTAAATATTTTTTTAGCCATTTTATTGCCGGCGTACAGACAGGACAAACTTGCTCCCATGGAACGGCAGCCAGTGCAATTAGTGAGAGGTTGCACAATCCCAGGTGAGGCTCAGCTCGCTGCTGCCTCACCGGCTTCGCTTCTGAGCATTTGAATGGGAAAATGCAAAAATCCAGCGATTTTAAAGAAAAAAATCATCAGATTTGGTTAAGTTAAATGAAAAATAGGTACTTTGTAGTCCAAACCACAAGGTGAAAATAGCAATATAAATTATTTTATGATTATATATTATTTTTGCTTTGCTACACTATCACTATCACTTGATTAACAGGTCAGGAAAAAGGTAATTAAGAAAAAATATGGAGGGAGAGGGAAGTAGTTCAGTTATGCTAGCTTGACTTTGACAACCTTAAGATGTAGATGTGGTGTGGAATTATGTTTGAGTTCAGATAGAAAATAAAAGGTGACTTAAACACCAACTCTGACAGATCATCAGTACAGCAGGTGTTTAATTAGCTAATAGCTGCAGTAGCTAATATACCACATTGATCACTTATTAATAATCACAAAATACACATCAAGCCATAAAAACATAAGACTGTAATGGACTAGATATTCAGATTTTTTTTTGTGGGGATATTATTAGTACTATTATGAAAAAAAAATTAATAATATCAAATTATAATAACTTTGTATTATAATTTAATATTATGTTATTAAATTATAATAACATAAAGTTATAATATAACTTTATGTTATATAATTTTATATAATATTGCTATTGTTTTTTAATCATAATAGTACTATTACTATTATGATTAAAAACAATCAGTGCTTTTTTAATGATAAAAACACTTTTATGATTAAAAAACACATAAATATATATATATATGTATTTATATATAAATACATATTATTTATATATAATAATATATAAATAATATTATTATTATTATTTATATAATATAAATAATAATATCAATATTTATATTATCATAAATATTATTTATAATAAATATATTATTTATATAATATAAATAATACTATAAATATTATTATCATAACTATTATTACAATAATAATACTTAGTATTATTGTAATAATAATTATTGACTCATCTGTCGCTTTTTCAGTGCTCTTGGGTCGTTTGTGCTCTTGGGTCGTTTGTGCTCGACCCAAGAGCACAAACGACCCAAGAGCACTGAAAAAGCGACAAGAGCAGATTCTGATTAGTTGGGAGATCGAACATTGTAGATATTCTCTTCTTTTGCCCTTTTCTGCAGCACACAAGTTAAGGTTTGATAGTCAGGTCTCTTCTTTCCAGAGCAAACGTCCCCAGCCGGGAAAGTTAGCTCTTTTGGAAGATTGGCCAAATCGTTCCCTAGGACAGATCTCTTTTGATGGGTCTGGTCTTCTAATGCCGCTTTCCTCAGAGCTCAAGTTGAGCTTTTGGACGCCTTGTTTTCCTCCTTATCGCTCCAACCCTTCTCAGTCTGTGAACTTTAGGAAGACTGGGGAAATCGTTGTCTTCATCAGCAGTGTCTCTATCTGAGTGATCTGAATGATCAGTCTGTTTGCTATGGCCTGTTGAGCCACCATAAACTGCCCCAGTCGGGGAAGTTTGCTGTTTGTTTTCAGACTGATCTTTCTGAAAACTCCTAGAATTACCTGATGAGACATAGCAAGCTTCCCCAGCGTTTTGCTGTGATGTTTTCTTCACAGTCGGGGAAGATTTGAAGAGATACGCATCAAATTCATCGTACTCATTCTCATCCTTATGGCTGCTGATGTCAAAAGTCACCCCAGGAAGCAGCTTGTTGAAAAGCTTTCTCACTCCTGTTGTTATCAAATAACCTGCTCCAAAAGTAATCGGAAAAAACACGGTCTTGAATGCAAGTTGTTCCATTGTCAAAATACTTGTCCAACACGGTGTTAACGATGAAAGAGATGCTTGGATATAACCTCTTGTTTTGAGATCCAAGCATTCATAACCTTAGATGTTCTTTGATCTTTGTCATACATGAGGTCATAGCTACAATGAGCTCACTGTAGTTCTGGGGGAATGTCTTGCTTCTGATCGCTGCTATGGAAACGGTCAAATCAGTTCTGCATGACTCAAACTATCATTCGAGGCGCCATGACGGACTTCAGAAGGGTATATTTTAGGAGACTAGGGATTAAAACAGGGATCTTAATGGTTAAATATTAAATTTAGATTGACAATAGTATAATAAAACCATTCATTTAAGTTGGACTTTTCATCATTATATCAGGTTTAAAATTTTGAATCATACTTGACTTAAAAATATCTTAAGAGTAAAATCAAATGTAACTTACAGACATTTGCTGCTGCTGCTGTTGTAAATTGTGACAAGAAAATGTGCCTGCTTGGAGAAGAGCTACAAAGAAATAATTTTGGTTTAATAATTTTACATGTTAGCATAGAAATAGAACAAAGAATGATCCCAAAGAAATGATGCTGCCGCTCCATATTTGATGGGTTGTAAACGACCCACTCAAACACATCTGTTCTGTACGGTGCGGAAACGTAAACAATAGACAGAATGTAATGTCTTCCAGCTTTTTCTGTGTAACTGAGAGCTTGACACCAACAGCAGCCCACATTGCTAATAGCCGGGAAGGAGATAAATGAGTCCATTTCTATGCTTTCCTGTAAACTGGTTATGAGTCTGTTGGTTTTTCACTTTTCTTGTATTTTAACTATTAAACCAACTGGTAAACAAATGTTTCTATCTGTTTTGAAAAGAATTGTAGCTTCTCTCTTATGTCTCCATCAGATGAGTAGCAGTAGCAGCTTTTGGTGACATTATTATGAATAATAATTAGATTGTTTTTGAATACGAATCAGGATTTAAAATGATCTGATGAAGATGATCTATGTGTCTAGTCTGGCCTTGGAGTGATGTCTGTGGTTCCCTTCTGGACCTGTTACCCCATCAACCCGATGTGGAAGACTATGTTCAGAATTTAGGTCTCATGGCATCTCAACGTGTCAACATTGCAGCCAGTGGGCTGAGGGAAATACAGCTCCACTTTGTAGCAATTCAAGATATATATATATATATCTATATATATATAGATATATATATAGATAGATAGATAGATTCTTTGTGTGCTTTATACTTTTGTCATAGTACCCCCAAGAATTTCAAACTACTTTCACCCCTGTTTATAGTGGCATTCCTTCTTAGCCATGCCTCTCACAAAATCTCAGAGCTTTAAATATTAAAGTAAAGACAGTGAAATTAACACATGAAAAGGTCCTGCTGTTGGAAGTTCATCTTCTGGGATTAGAGATGATCTGTAACAGTAAAGCACAGGCATATCTAAAGATAAAAGAAGGCATTAAAATGTGCATGAAAAGCCCAATTTTAATTTGGTGTATTCGTGGGTTACCCCCGTTTTTATTTATATATATTTGGAGTACTTAAGTGGTCTGGTGCTGCAGTCACATCAACAGGCAGTGTACAGTCATCGCTCTATTGTCTCCATGTGATTCATAGCTGCATGTCATCAAGGCCTTTCAGAAGAGCTTCTCTATTCATATTCATGAGCCAGACAAGCTTTTTTTTTCTTTCCCCTTCACAGTAGGAGAAAAAGAAAGTGAAACATGAACACATGTCTTGTTTTAACATTTTATTGTGGACAAAGTGTAACAAATAAATAAACGGGTCCTTTGGACTGGTCTTTCTTTTATATATAAAGTGCATCAGTGCTACATCCATGGTCTGCTGCAACACTTCAACTTCCCACCGCAGTGATGATCCATAAAGCTGAACGACGAGCACATCAACTGCAGATGTTGACATTACCGACTGAGCATGCACGCAGCTCCTCAGAGTCCTTTCTGAACGGGAACTGCCAACAGTGCTGTGTAGAGGCAGTGAATAGGAAAAAAAGAAGAAAAAAAATCTGCCACAATGGGCTCAGCTAAAAATAAGCCGTCCTTCAGCTGTTGCCAGGAGAAGCTGGATTTACACTTTTGAGTTCAACCGATTCGCAAAGCCTGGTTGAAGCCGCCGTCCCTCGGCCGCCCCCCAACCCCCATGTCTCTTTGCGCGTCTCTTCCTGAGCAGATAAACTTCCTCCCTGCCATCTGACACCAGACCGCTCTTCTTCAAGAGGGTAGGGCTTCTTTTTTTATTATTTTACCCACTCATCTCACCAGCCTGCCCCTTTCAGTCAGACTGATTCAGGACTTTAAAGAAAGGAGAGTTCACCTCCTGTTTTCTTTCTTTAATCTGCTCACAGTTCTCCTCACACCGAGGTCACAGTCCTGACTTTGGCAGACAGCGCCTGTTTGAAACGCCTCTTCAGATCTTGCATGTTGGGGGACTTTGGTCGGGGGATGAGGGCCGAGCGCCTCTTCTCCGTGGCGCCGCTGGCAGACGGAGGCGGCGTCGGCTGCGGCTGCTTGGCGAGCTGGCAGCACAGTCTGTGGAAGGCGCCGTGCACCTGGTTGTAGTCCTCGCTGGCAGAGACCTCGTAGAAGGAGCAGCCCAGAGTCCCTGCCAGCAAGGGGCCCTGCTGGGAGTCAACACGCCTCAGGTGCAGCAAGTCGGCCTTGTTGGCGAGCAGGATCACTGGGGGCGCGCCGGCACCACCGCTACGGACCACCAGCTGGTGCAGCTGGTTGATCAGCTCAAAGCTCCGCCGGTCGGTCACCGAGTACACCAGCACCACGGCGTCTGCCCACTGAATGGAGCAGCTCACGTGGTCGGGGAGACTGATGCCATTATCAGTCATCTGAGAACAAACAGAAGAGACAAAATGATTAGATCACACGCCTTCCTCTGGGGGGTCAAAAGTTCTCAACTTCTATAATAACAGGAATGCTGACTCCAGGAGAGAGGTGTGGGTGACTGCGGAAACTGCTGGATTTGGATCAGGGTATCATTTACAGCCGCCCCAGTCAGCCATTACCCTAAATGGTAGATTACACAGCCCAAAATGAGGGGCTTGAAATCTGCAGCATGTTTGGTTAAAGAACTGAACCCCAGTACAAACTAACATCCAGAAAGTGAACGGCCGTCTTCTTAAAGTCAGATTTAAATGATTAATGTCTCGTTTCTTCTCGTGGTAGTTTTAAATATTTTTATAATGTTTTTACTCTTAGCGGCTGCATGCATGCCAGCAACAGACGACCTCATAATTTCCTCTGGGCTGATAAAGTACCGACACATCAGAGATGTGTTTGTGTGTGAGGACCCACCTCTGCACCTGGCGTGTCCTGGACCTGGATGGTCACCTGATCTCCATCCACCTGGACTTCTCTGGAGTACAGATTACCTGCGCGCGCGCACAAAAAAAAAAGAGGTGAAAATTAGTTTGGAAAGTTTTTCCCCATTTATTTTCTCAAACTGTTTTTTTTTTTGTTTTTTTTTTAAGCTTACCTGCATTTCGTTCATAGTCTCCGATGAACCGTCTCGTTAAGAATCTCACCACGAGCGCTATAAACAAACAAAAGTGACAAAATATATTAGACTTGAATTCATTACTACTATAAACTCCTACATTATTGCTACGCATGCGCTTTATTGGCCGTCTTACCTGTCTTCCCCACTCCGCTGCCTCCGATAACAGCTATTTTGATGACCCGGTTCAGGACGGAGTATTCAGGCGCGGTACACTCCGCAATAGTCGACATGTTCTGAATGAGCCGCATTGTTCTTCCCGGTGGTTAAATTCCGACAAGAATAGAGGGGGGGGGGGTAAAAATATCCAAAAAATAAAAAATAGGTTCAAACTCGTTTAGGAGTTGTAGTAGGTGAAGATATTCCAGTGTCCCTGCTGAGGAGACGGAGTGAATGTTAATGCTCGGAGAGCAGAAAGCGTCTGCGGAGGAGCCGCTCGCTGCTTTTAAGGCTCCTCGCTGCCGCTCGCTTCTGATTGGCTGCTCCCCATGCCCCCGTGTGCTCGTGCTTTCTCCGCCCACACGTGGATAAACAAGTCGATTTCTGAGGAAGAGCTGCTCCTGCAACAGGTGGGAGCCAACAAAACAGGCTTTCACAGGGGCTTGAAGACTGCTGATATTGCCCCAGTATGCTGCACGCAACACAAACACCCGATTCGCAGCCTGGTGGGATAGGTGGTGTTTTTTTCTCGTGTACAGTGATGTGACCTCTCGTGGAAATACACTGGCTCTGAGGAAAAATATGTTTCAGATACTATCAGCCAAGAGATGCACCGATCAGAAATTTGTGGCCAATTACAAATCTCTCTCTTTTTTTGCAAAGTTTTGACCTGCTGATTCAGGTCAACTAAAATAATCACATTATTCCTTTAACAGGAGCATGAACTTTGTTCGTCTCAGTTTTTGTCTAAACAAATTGTCTCTCATGGATCCATCACAATAGAAGATGGCAGAATGTCGATTTTAGACTTTAACTAGCTAATCTAATCATAGTCACACCTACATCTTGTAAGAATTGAGAGAATGATGAAAAGAAATTGAGTCTGATTACAAATATATTTAACAGCCTTATCTTAACTCTATCGTTATGAAGAAAGAATGGAAGTAAGAATATTCGGTATCGACCTCGTTTATTTTTTATATACATTTAAGTAGTTGAAAGTAGAGGTGCACCAATTTGTCAGGGCCGATTTCCTTCATTTTGGGGAGATCGGCTGATACATGTGAAGCCGATCCCATCTACCTCAGTGAAGATCTAAAATCAGCCAGTGTTCCCTCCTGCTCTCCCTTGACAAAATCTCCCAATCAGCAGCAGCCGAATAAATCAATTGTTACTGATCAAAGAACAATTAACTACATTACTTACTTTTAAATCTTAAATCAGGTTTGATCTGCTGGTAACAGTGCTGTTAATCCTTTCCAGAAGCTGTTGAAGCCCAAGCACAATCCAGATAAACCTACTCCTTCTCTGTTCACTTTTGCTCGAGAAAATGAATTGAGCACAATGCCTGTGATGCTTTCAGCGGCCGCTTTAAATAAAAGATTCTTCAGCTCAGGGCGGCACCCAGAAATGAATCCTCAGGTGTCTATGGTTCAATTCCCAACCCTGGGATCTTTTCTGCACGTCTTTCCCCTCTTCTTTCTCTCGTACCTGATTGCTCTGAATAAAGGTCATTAGAACGGGAGGAATCTTGTTTAACTTTGGACCAGATAAAGTCAAAAGTTTTATTTGATTATAGGAACAGACAAAGTTATGTTCTGATATGTGAGTGACTCACGGGGATGCGTCCACGGGTTTTGAAACGGTCAATACAGGATTTGTTTCTCTAATAAACTCCAAACAACTTACTAGAAAAATATAGCTTGATGATTATTTATGATTAGCTGCCAAAACAAGCTGCTTTATTGCAACTAAAGTTACCAGAAAATGCTAGAACAATCGATTCTTCAGCTGCAACACCAGGAATAAGAGATAAGATGTAAGAACCACATTAAACATCATTTCTATCTACCTTCCCAGATGTGACTTGTTATTAAATGTTTTTGACATTAGCAAACGTGATGTCACGAAGTGTGTGAGAAAACTGGTTGAAGCTTCGACAGTAATGCTCGTTTCATCTCAAACTGAAAGCTTTGAACATTTTCTGCACTGCGCCGTTCTCTTTTCATGATGAAGTATTCACCAATGTGATCTAACAATTCATTTTTTTAGGAGCTCATTCATTCATATGTACTTTATAATTAATTAATACCAAAACCTGTTGCTTGTGTCACAGTTTGACAGAAGGTAAACCTTCAGCTCAACTCTGACATTTCCAAGATTCACGTTGAAAGTTCAAAAGGATAAAACTGAACAACTTTCATACTGAAACACTTAACTGATACTAAAAAGTAGCTATCTTTGAGTCATCTTCCCTCAGTACAAACATCAACACCAAAGAGTGTTTTTGTTACCACCACATGGAATTCCCCCAGATCATCAGGCGATCTTTGAGCTCCATCAACAGCAGGTATAAATTTCAGATATGGCCACAATTATTGTTTGTATCCCTAAAATTCAGCAAATTGTTTTATATAATCTAACTATGGACATTGTATATTGTTTGTGTCACCATTGTAGACACGCATGTTTTTCTCCAGGTCCAGCATTTTGAATTCAGTTTTTCAGTGCTGGGTGTCAGCAGGTGACTTGTTCGGGCATGTCCCTTGATTTGTCCTCACAGGGGGTTGAAGACTGCTGATGTTGCCCCAGTACGCTGCACGCAACACAAACAGCAATACCTTAAGAGAAGTCAGGCAAACAATTATGTTGCTTGGCATTAATAGGAAGATTTGAGAGGCAATTCGGGAGTAATGCTGTCTTTCCATAAGCTTATTGCTAAGTAAGGTATTTCTGTGATTTGCAAATACTTTCAGCAGCTAAGGAAGGGATGTCGTCGTTTTCTCCCACTTTCTTTTTCCTCCTCTGCCCCATTAACCCCAAAAGCCTCCTCCCTTTTTCCTCCCCACTGTCTTTCATTTGCGCTGAGGTATTTTGGCATCCAGTCCTCCTGTGATTATGGTCTGGTATGTATTTTTGATAAGGGCGCTGATGACAGGCGGCGGTGCTGAAATATGAAATTAGTGCCCAGTGTTCAGGAGAAGCCATGGCTGCAGGGTGGTGCACCCACGCAGATATCCCTCTGACCACATCACAGCCAGCTCCACCCCGGCGGTTCTGGGTGGCGAGGCCTGCTCTCTTGTTAATGGCGAATAAACACATTCTTGCATTTGATGACACGTCGGATTCCCTGCGGTTCGCCCGCAGCACAAGGCAGGATCGGGCCTCTGTTGTTAAATGACTGATGTGAATGAGGGTGTCACAGCTTCAGTATTTTTGTGACAGAAAGATTAAAGGCGCTACGATCATTCCCTCCTCTTGCAGCCAGGCGAGAAGGCTAATGATGGCAGATGATAAAGGGGAAGGAGGTATCTTCTTGGAGGGCAGCAGACTTACTCACACACAGAGGTCAGAGGAGTTGCTGGTCAACACAGTGACTCAAACAACCAATTTGGTGACACATGCCAAATGTCCGATGAACATGATAGTGGGTCCCATAAACTCCCACTCTTCCACAAGGCTGTGCCTTCAGGCTGGTGTGGCCTCCGCTGGCAGTGAGATACGCCTGCAAGGATCTTTGTAATGTCTTTGAGCAATGACCACTACAGTAGAAACTAGGGAGGGTTGCGACTTACACAGAGGTGGCATGTCATGGTTCAGACAATTCAGGATCTTTCTTTAGCTGGCATTTTAACAGAATACCGTCAGTGTTTTCCAGGAATGTACAGGTTTTTATTTCTGACTTTATTCTACTACGGCCTTATCTACCTATACACCTTTACATCCTACATGCCATTCAATTGTCTTACCAACCTATCTATGGTCCTCCCTACAATCGTACCTACTATCCATCAAGCCCAGTCCATCCATCATGGCAATTGTCCTTCCTTGTCTGTTCCCCATTTAAAACTGCTCTATCTTTAATAGATTTGTAGTGAAATTTTCCCAGCAAATTGCCACAAGAGGGTTGTGAAGCTCAGCCTCAAAGTGGATGAAAATGTAGCATTTTTAGTGTCGTAGTTCAGCCATTTTCCCTTCTGTGCAGCACCCAGGTTCATTTATCAGTTCAAAAAGCCCTCAGTGTAAATTACCTTGAGAAATAACAAGATTTGGTTAAGTATAAAACAGGCTTTTAATGCTGAAAATGATCGAATGTTACAAGCCTTGCAAGTCATACAAATGGAACAGACACATAGTGACATTCACCGTCCAGGGCTGGGCTTTTTTTTTTTTTTATGTGTGTGAGGGCTGGTTACCTGGGCTGGCCTCACCTTCTGCAGCGAAGCTGAAAATAAAGCATGCAATCACCACTTGCCCCAAAGGCTTAAACCTGCAACAAGAGGGTCATTTGGGATATCAGTGAAGCAAGACGCAGCTTAAAGACTTCCCCAGGGTAAACATCAGCAACTGTCATGTGTTCATCAGATTCTTATCATCACCCTCCCTGCCTTTAATCTTTGTCAGCAAAGGTGATTATTTGGATCCGGATATTTTCACAGAACCTTCCCATTACATTTTGATTACCTCAAAGTCGCGCACAATTGGGGAGAAAAAAAAAAGCGTCTGGTTTGTGTTTAATCCTGTTGTCTTTCCTGACTCTGCTGCAGATATCCACACATCTGTTCTCATGGAACAACCCATCTCTAACATGTTTACATACATGGTACATTTGCATCTCCACTAGCCAAATGGAAATGGGATTGGCCTGCCAGCACAAGCAGCTCAGACCCATGCAAAGGAAGAGAGGTTGTTTTTGTCTTATTGAAATGTAAACCTTCCAGCATCCCCAAGCATTTGCATGCTTCTGAATGCTCACAGCACTTGGGGGGTGGGGGGAGGCCGCAGTGGTTTTAGCTGCTTGTGTGTGCTGCGGTGCGGGTTTTGGATGACAATGGTCCCCCCCCCCCAACTTCGTTCAGATCACATGCCCTCCAAGCTTTATGACTAGAGTTTGCCATTTACCCCACTTAGACGAGTCGATTGGAAATATTTAAACCGTTATGCAGCTTTACAGATGTTTGCATTCCATGGCTTGTCCCTCCCATCACACTAGATAGTTGGGTTCTTCTCGTTTCTGTTGACTGTAGCGCTCACACGCAGGTGCCCACTCTGCGTCTGTGCTGACATGTTGAGTCGGTGCGTTAAGAAGAGAGAGAGAAGCAGCGTCGGGTTTTGCAGTAATAACGTAGGATAAGCGTGTTTTGGTCTGCCGCTCATGTGACTGTAGCCATGTGTATTTAAAGTAAGACCTTAAACTCCGGGATTATCCTGTTGTTGCTGATTCAGGGATTTTTTTCTTCCTTCTGTTTTTGTTTGATGGACCCAGATTTAGAACTTGCGCTTCGTGACTACACGTTTGGCGTGTTTTCCAAACGTAAACACAATTATGCCGCAGCCGTAGCTGCAGAAGACGCATTGCAACACAATGAGGACAGGCAGGAGTGATTCACTTTTTCTTTTTTTTTTTCCTTTTTTTGTGCAGCACCATCAACAGATTTTTTGCAGAACCCCCGACTTTAATCGGATCATGTTCACAAATCCAAGATATACAGAACCTTGCAAAAGGAGTCGCACTCTTGGCTTTCCTTCAGCCGTGTTGTGTTGTTGCTGCCGTCATCACCATGTTTCATGTTTGCTTTGGGATTGTGACTTGAATAGTGCTTTAAATTTCCACATGATTTTTTTTTGTCCTTGGTCTCCATGGCAATATTTGTTCTCTAATATTCTCTAACAAACCTCTGAGGTCTTTACCAACCACCTGCATTTATCTTGAGATGAAATGATGAACTCTTTTTAGTAATTTGGTGTTTTTTCAAGCCTGCTGTTATCCCTAGGTTTTATTCAGGACTTCCAGATTAAAGAGGAGCACTAAGAACAAAAACATGCCACACATTTCAGATTTTTATTTGTAAAAATATTTTCTAGCTCATGTATCATTTCCCCCTTCCATCACAATTATGCAAACATTTAAATTTGTTGCTTAAATAGTGTCCCAATAAAACTTTTCAAGTTTTGTACTTCTTCTCTTTGCACATATGAGTCTGCACATATCTTTCACATTATTCCCTGTGTCATTATTGCAACAAGCATTTTTATGACACACAGTCTTACTGCAGAGTGATCCATGGGAGCTGGGGACAGAGACCGCCCTGACAGACATTACAGAGTCCCACAGTGAGGCAGAAAGGGACACTCTGGACGGATTGCGTTGGGACACAGCGTTCGTTGGTTGGGATTTACGACTCATTTCAGGGAATCTGTCGGTCGTTCAGACTTTCCCCTCCCCAGGGATACGTCTCTGCGTCTCATGCCGTTTTTACTGCCCAGTCTGAGGCGGGCTGGTATGGATCCTGCTGGAAGCATGTCCAGGTCCAGAGAACAGCCTCTGTGGTGCTTTCACTGGGACAGATGGTGTCCCAGAGGGACAGTCTGGACTTTAGATCTGTTTAATTGCCAAAGCCAGAGCACTTCACATATATCGGTGCTTAGACAAACACTGCCACCGGAGGTTTACATGCTGATGTAGCATGCATTTGTATTCTCCTCCGTTCTTCTGAGTCAATACTTTGCATAGCTACATTTTGCTATGCGAGAGGACACATTACTTTAACATGTCCCTATGATGCTGGGTTGAACTCAGAGACCTTCAAAGCTTGGGTTATTGCAGGTAATTCCTGCTTCAAATCTCTCCACAACTCTCCCCTCCATCTCTGCCACATTTTTTAAGAATTTGATTTAAAAAACCAGCATGCTCTATACTTTCCAGGTCACAATTATGCGTCGCTTTGTGACGATCTAATGCGTAAAGCTTTCATAAAATGCATCATCGTGGCTGTAAGATGCCGGTGTGTAAAAACGTAGTGCACAGGAACGCTTTTGAAAGGCACTGTAATGTGATGAGAAATGCCTCACCTTTATGTGCAGCAGAGTCAACACGATGCTCCGTCTTCCCCTCCAGTGAGTTCGGTGCAGCTCTTATCACAAGCGTCAGCGGGAAGGTGTGACCCGTTCTGCTCACTGCCACAAACGTAACAAGAAAATAGGAACAATGTTTGAGTGACCTGCTTCAAGTAAGGATTCCATGACAGGAGGGCATAAAAAAAACCAAACAAAGCCATTAAAAATATTTCATCTGGTCATGTTGTTTCTTTCACACGTTTTGGTCCATCAGCTGGCATTATTATCCCCCGCCTCGTAACTTTTAATGACCTGGCTTTCGTCATGTGCCTGTCGTCTCCGGTCTTTGTCTGTCAGGACCGAATTAAATCCTGTGTTGAGACTGACATGCAGGCTTGCCGCTGTCACTCCCACCTGCAGGAAGAATGGACCCAAATGCAGGTGGATTAGGACACCTGCAGACACAAAACTGCTGGCTTAAATGTGCAAAAAAAAAAAAGTGGAAAAACAGGAAGAAAGGGGATTTGAACAGCAGATGGGTGGAGAAGAGGAGTCTTAATGCAACAAGATAGCGGTGTTTAGTTGAGCTCCTGCGGTCTGATGCCAAGTTTGGATGGATAATGGTATCTCCTGGTGAATGGACTGAGAAGAGAGGCTTTTAAACAACCCTTACACCTTGATGTGTAATGTTGAATAATTGTCCAGTTTAGGAAAAAGGTCAAATAAATGTAGAAAGATGTTTTTTTTTTATCACAGCACTTCTTTAAAAGGATTCAAGGCACACCATCTCTGTCATTAAACACTCATTTTTAATACTGTTAGATCCAAAAGCTCATATTTTTGACTTAACTTAAATTTTGTCTAAACTGGAAATAATCAAATTCATCCATGTATTATCAAAGCAAGGGACTAAAATTAGGAAGTAAGATGAAAACTTCTAGAACATTAGTGTGCACACAGTTAGCTGTTACCCATAGAAAACCTGTCACAGGTCAAGTTTTCTAATCGTAATTTCAATCAAAACAGGAAACAATAAATAAGCAGTGGGTCTTAAACGCTCACCGGCAGCCCGGTCATTTGCCATCCTCTCTGTGTCCAGACTTGCTAATGAACTGCACAGGGGCAAAGCTGCACCAGCAGCATTTAAGCACAATATTTTGGGGGCTAAAGCAAGCAGCTGCATTTCTCTCTCTCTTTTTGGTCTATTTATATTGCAAATGTGGGTTGGACACAAAAAATGTACGCAAAATCTGTTTTAGTGTGACTTCTTCCGAGGTTTCCCCCAGAAAACTTGCTAAGCCCAGTGGTTGGGCGCCAAGGCCGTCATTCATCCAGCGGCCCGTTGTGTCATTTTGAGTCCGTCCATGTTGCCCACTGCGTGTTCAGTTAAGTGCCAGGATGCAGCAGATTTCTCTACATGAATTTAGTGACATAATGACTCGGCGCACAATGTGCGGCGCTTCCCTCCGTCCTTGATTTAAAAAATGCTTTAAGTTGACAGGAAATTTGAAAACATCACTTTATAATTATGTGTTATTGAAAGATTGGAAGATTAATACCTGAACCCCAACTATAAAGTCTTAAAAATGCAAACATTAAAAAAAAAAAAATCTTAAATAAATAAGTAATGCTTAACCTGGTGGGGGCACAAGTAAAGCCTGGTGGCCCGCCAGGCTTATAAGAGACTGGGGGAAACCCCGTCTTCTGATTTAGTGGACCTGAGCGTCGTCTGGCCATTGGCCATTCAGTTTGTGTTGGCCACGCTTCCCCACGTCAACAGTCGGCTCTTCTCTCTTCGCAGTGGAGGATGGCTGTTTACAGTGCAGGCAATTTCCGGTAAGCTTCATAGCCTCAAACTGGTGCATCACATGCTTCACACGCAAACGTTAGCAACTGGGTACAACTTAAAACTTCCAACAGAGTCCGTGCCTCCAGGAAGCAATCGTCGTTTCTCAATAGCGGAGTCCAAATCCTCTGAATGAAGTGAAGCGTAGAACAAGGGGCTGGTTTTTACCAAGCTACACCAAACACACCACGGGGTTAAAAATGAAACCATTCTGTTCTCCAAGTGCAAGAAAGATGGGGCATCAAACTCAATAAGTAATTCAGTGACAAATAATGAATGTTATGCTATTGAGTAAAAGGAGGAAACTTTTTTTGTTCCCCAGCAGCTTCAACCTTCACACCTGAACTCAGGTAACGCTGCCTGGTCCCTGCTAAGCTCATCGGTCATGATTTCATCTTCATCACCTTCAGTCGAGCAGGATCTACTCCGAAGCAGCTGGAAAAGCCTCCTCCCATGTCACAGACTCTACGCCGTCTCTGGCAGGTCCCACTTCCATTCATGTGCAGCCGCACACCTACGCCGACGCTCTCGCTGTGGCGGATCCGCAGTAATTATCCTGCCAGCTCAGAGATGTCGCACACACACACACACACACACAAAACATAAAGCTTTTGCCTGTGAACGTCTGCGAGTGATTCAGAGGCAGACGGAGAACGTGTGGGTGACTGAGTTGTAAGAGAGCTTGAGAGAAAACGGAAAGTGTTGTTGCGTTAATCAATGTGCGCCTTAACAGAAAGTGTTACTGGAAAAGCAGATTGTGTGAATCTGGCCAAGAGTTTGCATCTGAAGGGTTTATAGTTTTCTTCTGACTTTGCCGTTTTCTGTTTAAATAAACCAAACTTTCACAAAGATACTGCAGAGTTGGTGTGTCTCCACAACGCTGGTTCCAGCTCATGAGGACTCATGTCTCCTCCCCTGTTTATCCCGGCTTTCCCGCAAAATCCACGGATGTCGGTCAGGATCATTGCCCTGCACGCAGCGCAGTGACATGACTTGGGGTCATTAGGAGGCCGAAGACGAGAAGGGCAGAAGAGGAGAGACGAGCCAAACCGCTGAGGGCGATAATAGAGGATATGCGTTAGAAATCTCGAACAGTACATTCTGTTCCCTATGTACAAGGAGGATAGGCTTGCGTCAGGAGGACGGAGGGAAGCGCCGCACATTGTGCGCCGAGTCATTATGTCACTAAATTCATGTAGAGAAATCTGCTGCATCCTGGCACTTAACTGAACACGCAGTGGGCAACATGGACGGACTCAAAATGACACTAAAAGGGAACATATTGTGAGAACATAACTTTCTTAGCCTCGGTCCATCACAGAGACACACACTCTCTCTCTCTCTCTCTCTCTTTCACACACACACACTCACTCATACCTGAGGACAATTTAGAGACCAATTAATCATTTGTAATGAGTTTCCATTACAAATGTGCGCAAAACTATGTTGATATGCCGCTAATATAAAATAAAATAAAAACAACTTTGCAATTACAGTGTTTCCATTAAACAATAAGTCTGTTCACGGCATAAATTGCTAGCATTCATCCTCCTACCACTTCCTGTCGTTTTCTTCGTCTTTTCTCACCGGTGGTAACATCCGGTTGTTTATCACACTCGCATAATGCGAAAAAAAGTTTCCATTGCAGTTTTTCGAAGTAATTAAGACACAACTGAAAAACCACTTAATCCTAGTGCAAAAAAATATTTTTTGAAAAAAAAAAAAAAAAAAAAAAAACTTGAGGTTGCCATGACGTTGGCTGTGGTGATGATGGACTCAAATGTAGCAGGCGGAGGCGCCGAAATTGATGAATATTTAATTTTAAAAAAGAGAGAGAAAATGAACTAAACTTACAAAAAAACCACTGAGAGCCACAGCAGAACAAACAAATAAACCCAAGGGAAAAGATGGCAGGATACTGACAGGATAGTAACGGGATTTACCAAGGAGTGACTGAGAATAGGTTGTAATGAGGCGCTTGATTAAAGATGGCTGATTAGATTAGAAACGAGCTGCAGGTGTGAGGGGAGAGAGAGAGAAAGATAGAGAGAGAGAGATAGAGAGAGAGAGAGAGAGAGCAAGCAAGCAGAGAAGAAGAGTACATAAACAGGGAAACTAGAAAAATTAATCAAACAGAATCAGTATGAATAACTTAAGGTAAAAACAGAAACAATGCTGATCTAATCAAAGAAAGAAGCTTAAAAAAAACACAGAATAATAATGAAACTAGAATCAATAAATCAAACCCCAAAACAACCCAGGACCTGACATAAGTTTTTTTATATATATTTTTTTTTTTTTATTGGAATGCTTCCATTTAGCAAATTTGTTTTTTGACATTCCAGTTGGCATTTTGATGTAATTCAGTCAAAAAATGAAGAATATGATTCCTCTGTGATATTTATGTTGAGAATGTGTCAGGAACTAAAAAAGCTGAATTAGAACTGTCATATTACGCCAATTAAAGAAAAGAGCTCTGCAGAAAATCCACGCAGAATTGCTTTGCTTCTGTATTGATAGTGCATTAACAATAAAAAAAAATTAAAACAGGTTTAAGAATTCACTTTCACAGAATTATGCAACACATTCACCCAGCTTGACGCAGGAGAGAAATTCAAGGTGAGGGCAGTGACACATCTCTAAAGAAAGTTTTTAGCTTTCTGATGTGAAAAAAATGAGACTCCTTTGTCATGTTTTGCAGCAGCTGCGTCAACAGCCGAAAGAATAAGAGATTCCTCCACATCAAGGCTTAATCCAACACCCCCCCCCCCACACACACACACACAAAAAGATCATAATATAAAAGTTTCTACAAAGTCAGAATTTCGTAATCAGAGACCTTAGCTGAACGAGAAGGAAACCTGAAGTGCCGATTCTCAAGACTCTAACTTTGACTCCAGCATTTGTGTGATTTTTATTTTTATTGTTTTCTAAACTGTTTGGCATCCCAGTCCGTGTTTTATAGAGGTAAGTAAAAGCTGCAGTGAAATTCACCCAGCAGAACAGAACTCCCAATCTCCCAGCACACCTGGCAGGATGAATTTCTGCGCTTCACAGCACTGGAAAGTGGGTCAAGCTCCAGCGCTTTCTGCAGCCATCTCATCTCGCTGCAGACATTCGCTGATACAAGCAGATCTATTGTTGTATTGACTGCAATCAGGATGAAACGCCGCTGCGCCTCCCTCCAGGGAAGGGGGCAATGCGAGGAATCTGAAGCTCCTGGAGAGATGTGGAAAATATGTGGGGGATTTAAAGAATCTAGTGGAGGAATTTGTTTGTCCCCTTGAACTTTTCCAGGTTCTGTCCTCCTAAAAATGACGATGACTTTAATAGATTTCAGTCGACGGAATGGCTCCTTTTGCAGTTTGAGTACGGCAAGCATGTCGAAGCAGCATTTGGTCAGATGAGACCAGAACTGAACTTTGTGGCCTACTTGTGTAACCCTAATCTAACGCTCCACACGTCATCTCCAGGTTAAAACATGGTGGAGGCAAGGTGATGCTGCGCTTTTCATCAGCGGCAAAGGCATATTTGTCAGAGTCGATCAGAGAATGGCTGGAGTCCAGTAGAGGACAGTGCTGGAAGACGACCTGGTGGGGACGAGACTGAGGTTTACCTCCTACCAGGACTCTTAGCATGCAGCTTCATACAGTAGAATATTTTGGATCAAAGCATGTCGCTGAAAGAAAGGACCTAGTCAAAGTTCAGACCTAAAGCTGACTGAGAATCTATGATTCACAGAGGTAGGGAGATAGGCAGGCTACGCTAGCTGCCTAGCGGATGGATAATTTATTGACCCCGTTGGGGTAATTTGTCCTGGACAACTGGTTCTACAGAAAGCTGTCACCATAATTACAACAGTGGCAGCTAGGGGTGCACCGATCTCAGTTTTCTGGCCGATCACTGATTACCAATCTTTTAAGAAGAAATTAAGGAAAGTGGCAGCAATAAATCGATGCACCTCCTGGTGCAGAAGTAACGCACAAATCCGGTTCGCCCACAGAGCAGCGCCAGTGGAAGCTGAGTTGCGCTACTTTGTGTTGGTCAACCAACCAAAATGACAATAAAATGCGACAGGTTTTGAGTCTGTATTGTGATGAAATCTTCATTTCTGCAAGACTCTGTGTGGTAGACTGGCATGTACTGTATTGTATGTTCAATAAGTAGCGTTTCTGATATCTGCCTGGACTTATTGACTAAAACCTCGTGTGCCTGGAACAATCCACACGTCTTCCTAATGCTTACATAATCTTTTAACTTGTCTTTTTACTGTTTCTCACCCAGAATTGTTCCAGATTTCATCTCGCGTGTCTTTGTTCAGCTGGGTGCTACGCATTAATCAGATTGCACTGAGCAATTCCCATGTTAATAAACAGTCGTATTAATGCGTGTAACTGAAGAAGCAGCCGGTTTGAAGGACGTTCTGTGTTGGCCAGCCTCCTGCTCTCTGCTTTGCTCGGTGAGAACAATGCTACTATTGACGTCGCAGCTTCGCTGGAATCAGGTGGTTGTGAGGCAGAAAGGTGGACTTGGAGACGGCAGCAGGAGAGGCCGCGGGTTTATTTTCCACCCGAATAAAATATACGTAGACGCTCCTTTTATTTTAGTTGCTTTTCAATGCGAAATGTGTTAATGAAGCCTTTTTATACCAGTGTAAACATCAAGGTTGAATCAATAACGGGTCAATAATGTTTGGACTGGTTTTCTCAAGATTTTAGCAGTTAATGAAAAGCTGCACAAACACAGCTGAATCAGAACTAATATAAAAAGATCACAGACATGTGGCTCTGAATGATGTTGATCTGAAGAAGAAAAAAAAGCTAGAAGTGCTTTTATATATATATATATATATATATTACATCAGAAGAGAGAGTGGCGCACAACGCTTTAGTGAAGTGGTTTACGTCACAGTCAGGGAGGCGAGCCGCTGACCTTATCTGACGCTGCAGACGGTGTGCCGAGGCCGACGTCGCTCAGATCAGGCAACAGAGAGACGAGACGTACCCTCAGCCAAGTCCCCGAAAATGACCAAACTGGTCATTGTAAAGACATACAATGTCCCTATGTGCTTATTGCATTAATGCCTCAAGGTGCAAGAGCAAAGGATGCACGGTTTTTAAAAGTATTAACACAGAAAAATCTGTGAAGAATGTGGTGTGTATTTACTATTAACAGGCAGATTTAAGACTTAAAAAAATTCTTATTTGTAAAACAAGAAGTGAGACAGACATCTTTTAAGAATAATAACACAATGCAAAAGAAGGATCAGTTTGTAAAAAGAAAATAAAGAAAAATATTGTCAATCAAAATATCTTTGCGTCTTTCAGCTGGTATCTTGAAGATTTATCCTCGTTCTTCACGGCTTCAAGGATGGAAGCCCTTATTGCCAGCAGCCTAAGTTTTAATGGTGTTTTTGCAAAAGAAGGCCTCGCAGATTTGTTTGAGAATAATAAAAGAACATTGAAGAGCAGTTGGAGGTAAAACATTAAGGTCAAATGTGATGGATGCTTTTTTTAGGTGTTTACCTGAAATAAATGCAGCATGAAACTCGGGTGGTGTGTGGGTTACACTGGGCTTCATTACTCTGGGTTTTGTTGTTTTAGGGTCAGTGGTGGGAAGTAACGAAGTACAAGTACTTCGTTACTGTACTTAAGTACAGTTTTCGTGTATCTGTACTTTACTTAAGTAGATTTAATAATGGATACTTTCTACTTTTACTCCACTACATTTTACAGTAAGTATCTGTACTTTCTACTTCACTACATTTCTACAGAACCGTCGCGTTACTCGTTACATCCACGTCGCATTGAGCTTTTTGTCCGTTAAAATGTGACGTTCAGGGACTTAAGGTGGCGCCGTAAAATCCAAGCAATGACTTACTGTCTGTTGTCACCCATCGCCTCCACCTTTACTCGCACGCGGAGCTCCAGACATGCGCAGTGGTGGATATCCGTCTAATCGTCAGTAATATAATAGCGCTGCATAAACCATGAGATATGGTGACATGTAAAATCAGCAACGCTTCGCTTTCACAGACGGTGGGGACTTCGTGCAACTTTAAGCCTTGCACGAAGGAAAGCTTAAAAGGTAAGATCTGTGGACGTGATGCTAGCAAAGCTAGCTGTACTGACTGAGACACATGATGCATCTGCGATGAAAAAAAAAGTTGTCAGTCATGCCATTGCGTGTTGACTGAGGTGTCGAATATATGGGACAACGCTGTGACCAAAGTGGAATATAGTAATATGACATTCAGGAACGATCCGATTCTTCTGGACGGATCTTTACTAAGTCCTAAGGACTGAAGCCTCACTGGGAGCCGTTCTTTGTTCTTGTGTACACTGCAGTAGCTAACACATACACACGTTTATTTAATCGCCGAATAAGTAAAAGTTGAATGAACACAGAGCATGCTCATTGATTGATTTCGTCTCCTGTCATGGTGGCAAACATCGCAGTGGGAGGGAGGGTGAGAACAGTCACGCTGCTTCTTCTGCTTGGTTTCTTGTTGCGCCGTTGGACAGTGTTCATAGTTGAACGTTATTTACCGTTAATTGCGATGTTTCAGTTGTGGTTTCTGACATGGGCAATATGGGCAACCGTCCAGGGTGTTATTTTTCTAGGGATAGCAGGAGACCTCTGCGGATTGTAGCACAGCCATGAAAGCAAAACAGAATGAAATGAGTTTTAATTGATACTGGTTAAATAAATTTCAGCTCTAAGTATTTAACATCTAGGTGTTTTTATGGGAATGTGGATCTTTCAGATCAATCTGAGAACCAATTTTGATAAACTTAATTTTATTGTGTCATGTAGCGCAGGGCGCTGGTCTTGGTCTCGGGTTCAGTGGTCTTGACTACAACTCTGCTACGTGGCTCCTTGGTTGCATGTTCTCCCTCACCCACCTTCTTTCCATCCCCTTTCTGTTGGATTTCTTTCTAAATAAATGTCACTAATGAAGTTCATGCTATGTTAGGACAGGAGACAAGATGTTTCCATCCCTGAAATTATGATTCATAGAATCACATATCTAAGTATAAACTGTTAAAGATAATAAACACAATAAGAACATGTTTAATCTGTGGCATTGTTCATTAAAATGGCACATTTCTTATCTATTAAAATTAAATATGATCAGTTCACTTAATGATATTAGCGATTAGGTTATGTATTCAGCAAGTACTTTTACTTTTAATACTTAAGTATTTTTAAAAGCCAGTACTTTTTTACTTTTACTTAAGTAAAATGTTAATGTGGTACTTTGACTTTTACTTGAGTACATTTTTGACTGTGTATTTGTACTTTTACTTAAGTACATTTTTTGAGTACTTTCTCCACCACTGTTTAGGGTGAAACGTATACTGCTGTATACAGTCAGATACTGTATGTTAATATTTCCATGAGAAGTTTTCATTTCAGTCTGCCAAAAAAAAAACAACTGAAGACCCACAAAGACGTTTGAAACCAATTTAATTTCTGTCATTCCTCCCTTTTATGATGCCTTATTAAAGTGTAGCTTTATTTTGGCTTATGAAGCTACACATAAAAAAAATCCTCTTAGGTTTCTTTTTTTTTTTTTTTTTCTGTCCTGCTTGGTTGTATATTTTATAGTGTTGCATTGCGTCTGTTTTATTATGTCTTCGTGTTTAGGTCTTGTTGACACAGAAAACAGTCTGCGTGCCAGCGTGCTAACTCTGCAGTAAAGCTGCTGACTTTCTGCACCCATCCTGGCCCGCTCCTCTGTTTATAGAGGCAGGGGAGGAACTGCACATGCAAACCAGAAACTGCTGGGAACAGAATGTACCAGAACCTAATATCGCTCCAAAGCTCATGCGCTCAACTGCTAATAAACTCACCTTTGTCTCTTAAGGGTTCTCTCTTCCCATGGCTGGCTCTTATTGTTTTTCTTCCTTTCTGCCTGAAATATTGCAGTTGATTTCAGAGCTAAAGGTGCAGCACAGATGATCCAACCGAGGCTTGTGCACGGGCACGAGTGTTGGATGAGCAAGGTAACAATTCCTCAAATGAATAATGTTGTTTTGGTTTGAGTTCTTGATTTTAAAACGGATAGCTGAGGCAGAAATGACGATAAGACTGGCACTAGGATCTTTCCAACACTTGGTTGAATTTGAAAAAGAAATGTCCCTGGAATTAAATGAGAGGAACTCAAAGAAAACAAATATTTAAAATTAAAACACAAATATGAGGTTTTTGTATGGTATTAATAATTTTTTTTTTTTTTGCTACATACCTTGTAAGTGGCAGTATTTACGGAAATGTTGGATGTTTCCGCAAATACTGAAACATCCAGTATTGTGTTTATTTTTTCTTTTTTTTCTTCCTTGTTGGAATTGTGATTTTTTTTTTTAAATATGAGGTGAAAAGCCTAATAAATATACTAAACACTAAAAAACTAAGGTGAAACAAAATGTTGGAATTTTTTTCTTTCTGAAAAGTGTGGTGAGCATTTCTATTCACCCTCCCCCCCCTCGTCTAATGGTGAAATGGACTGACTTTTCCAGACATTTTGACCACTCAAAGCGCGTTACACTAGCCACATTCACCGATTCGCACTCGCACAGGCACAGACATTTATACACCAATACACAGACTGGTGGGCAACTTGGGGTTAAGTCTTTTCCTGGGGCACATCAACACGTGACAGGAGGCAGCTGGAATCTAACCAACAAACGACAACTCTACCCAGTGAGTCACAGTCACCCCTAGAAACACCCGACACTACACTTACTTGGTGGTATGTCTCCTCCAAGAATGGACTATTGCCCATTCTTTGTGAAATATCTATCAGATTCCTCACACCTTTCCATAAATCCATCTTGTTGACAGATTCCCCCACCTGAGCTGTGGATCTGTGCTTCTTCTCCAGAGTAACAATGATCATCTTTGTTTGTTTCTCTGATTACTTCTCTCTCTCTCTCTCTCTCTCTCTCTCTCTCTCTCTTCATCTGTCATCTTCAGCCATGTCTTGGGGTAGGTTTGTAGGTATTTCTGTTAGTGGCACCAGAAGTAAAACAGACTGAATTAAAAGCCAGGCCATATTTTTATTTTCTACTCTATCACATAAAATCCTAATAAGAGATCAATTGTTTTGGCTGTAATGCCCAGAAGTTCAGTGGTATGGAAACCTTTACAACAAACAAAGTGATCACAGTGGACTCAAAAGCCATTGCTGAGCTTCATACAGACGTTTGTTGTGGTTCATCTGTTTGCAGCCGTCATGAAACTCCCTCTCTGTACGGAGTAAGTTCAAGTCGTGGTTGTAAACAGTTCTTAACCTCTGTGATCGTGCCAGATGTAACAAGGCTGCTTTCTATCACCCAGCTAAATCTAAAGGATTATTTTCCTGGCGCTACGGAAATGATGCATAATTCATTTTACCTCTCTTTGTTGAAGCAGAACTGCAGGAAGGTCACCAGTGCTTTTTAGTAGTGCAGCCAGCCTCATTTACTGGAAGCATATTCTGAGCTCAAGATGTTTTTCTTTTTTTTCCATTTATCTCATGTGCGTGCATGTGCAGCTCCACTATGCAGAAACACTGCTGAGCTAGAAAACTTCAAAAAGTTTATCTTAGTAGGATTTCATGTGATAGACAAACACAATATAATGCAAAACTCTGAAGTGGAAGGAAAAGTGTGCATGATTTATTTTATTCTATTTATAGGGAGAAGTCTGGTGGGCATTTGCATTGTTCCAGTCAGAAAATAGAACGAGCTCCGTTTCTGAAAGAGAGCACAGCTGTAAACCTATCAACACAGGACCGTCCACCTGAACCAACACTGGTTGCTTTTCCATTACAAATGTGAACAAAACTTTCTCAATATTCTGCTAATATTTAAAAAATAATAATTTTTTACATTAATAAGTTTGTGCTGTGACGTCATCCTCCAAATACTTCCTGTCGCTTTCTTCTTGCGCCAGTGGCAACATTCAGTTATTGATCATGTCACTCATGACGCGAAAAAATTGTTTCCATTGCAGTTCTGCAAAATAAACCAATTTTGATATGGACAAAAAACCAGCTCATACAGCGGCAAACCATTTTACTGAAAAACAAGCGCTTTTTTTACGTAGCCTGTCTGGTGAAATCGTAGGGGGGGAAAAAAGATTTTGTGGACACGACTTGTTATAATTAAGCCGTTCACACAAATTAAACACATCGCTTCCGTGAGTTATGACAAAATTTATTTAAAAAAAAATTCTGGCCACTCTTTTTTGTCACCAAACAAATTCCATATTTTTTTCAAAAGCAATTTCATTTTTGAAATGTCAAATTGTGAAATTATATGGTCAACGGCAAAGCAGCTGGAGAGGGCAGGGAAAGCATTCCTTAGAGAAGTGTCCAACAGGTCCATAACTCAGGATTTATAATGTGATTTCTATCATATACAATTCTGATAAATAATAAAACACAAAAAAGTTGAGTGACATTATGTGACATTATGTCTAATAGTCTTTTTAGTCTTGCCTAAAAAGACTATTAGACGAACAGAAGTTTATTTCGCCTGATTATTTAGATGCCATCAGTGAAACCAAACGGAGGAACACGAGTGATAGCAGTTCATATGAGTCATAAATGGAGCATCTGCATCCACAGTCAGTCCTATTAATACAGAGCGGACTGAAATAGAAAGTAAGTCATGGGAACCATCTCTGTCTGGAGCCCTCACAAGTCATTGTTTCCCTGCCCATTAAAGTATTCATAAATAAACATGAGACAGCACACCAATAAGCAACTTTCTCAATAACAGCATGCTTATCAGAGCAACAATGAGCCAATCCCATCCTCCGACAACTCTATTATCCTCTTATTTGTTTTGCCTTGAGTACTTTTATTCCTCTCTCCTTTCCCATTGCGTTTGAAGTTTGTCTGTTGTAATTATTTGTCGTTTTCCTATCGTTTTTTTTGGTTAACATTTGAATGCTAAAGGGATAATTGCCAAGAGGAATGTCGTGAAAGCTCAAGCAGAGCTGCTGGTGAATGAGTGCGTCCTGAGGGCCCAGGGCTTCCTGCAGGGTCCTGCAGAAAGTACATTAATGTCCTCCCTCTTCCTATTGGCCGGCTAATTGGTGGTTAGAGGGCAGAATACCTGCAAATTCAGTGGTTAGTTATGAGACCTGCCCGCTGTCATATGAAGAAGGATCCCTAGTGAATAGCACGTCTGAAGAGAACAAGGCTCGTCTCTAGGCAGTAAAGGAGGCTGACGCTTATCCTATAAATTAAAAAAAGTGTGTGACAAGCTTTCATCTTAACACAGAAATTTTCTTTTGATTCCAAAACGCTTCTTTAGTCTTGATAAAAATTTTAAACTAATGAAATTCAAATAAATTTAGCTAAATGGAAGTTTAAAAAGTTATAATTGTGTCAACAATGAAAGTAATTATTATATGTGGTAATCTTACCGATTAAGATATTTAGCCATTTTGTTTATGTCATATTCCCAGGAAGCTAAACAGATGTTTTATGTGCTACATTGTTACAGAAATGTGTGAATAAATACCAAACATGTGGATAAATGTCAACTTAAGTCAACTTTTGCATAAGGAGCACCTTTAAAGACAAAACCAACGTGTCTAGATTATATTCTATTAAGATAAAGATGGCTGAATAAAAAAAAATACTACAATTATCAAAGTTAAAATAAAGTTAATAGAAGTCATTTAGTACTAGTATTATATGACATTATTTTTATTTCTCAATTTAAAACAATTCTAAAAACAGCAAATAAAATTAAGACAGAATATCAAGTGATTGGTATAAATTTATACCAATCACTTGATTTCATATGTTAACATAAATTTACATTTAATTATCTCAGATTTAAACAGTATAAAGGAACAGAACTAGAGGATAAACTAGAGGAAATTCACTTTTGTACCAGGTTTCTGAAGAAGCCTCCCGTATTTGATTTTAAATATATCTACTTGATTAATTATATATGACAAATGAAAACCCTTTGACTATATTAGTTATTTAATCATTGTTTTGTTTTTTCTTTGTGCGAAAGGTGCATAATTCGCTTTCCTCAAATAAACTACATGTCCCTACATCAATATTTTCAGTTAGTTGATGGCGATTGGTTGCAACTCGGTTAAACTTCACCGTGCAGCTCTGTGTGTGGTCAGCTTATGCAGTCAATCAAACCTGTAACTCTGGACCAATCAGCAGCGGAGCTTTGCTCTAGTGGGCGGGTCTACATCACTTCCTCGCGCAGTGGGATAGTTTTCTGGTCGCTGCTAGCAACCTGCCGCCTGTAACTTCTCCTCTCCTCCGGACACTGTCAGTTTTTAAGCTGAGCTTCCTTCAACATGTGTGCGAGGATGAAGCCGTGCGGACGGTGAGCGCAGCGCGGCCCTCGGCTCGGTGTTTCCCCGGCTGCATGGTGCTCTCCGACGGCCGTGGTTGCGGTTTGGCCTCCAGCCGCGGCTGCGAATGAACTTCATTTCTCAGCGTCGCCCAGCTCAGTTTATTTTATAAAAATGGCGGTGTGGGGGACACTGTGAACTAAATGACTGTCAGAAACATCGCCTCCATTTGTAATATGGTGAGTAAACCTCCGTGTTGTTATTGATTGGTTTGCAGCAACAGTTTTGAACCTGGCTGGACGGGGATGTTTGTGGCTGGGTTGCCTCCCACCTGCGCCCGACTGGGACTCCTCACTGGAGGATGCACGGGAAGCCCTGCGGGGCTTCTTTAAACACCTCCGAGTCTTATTGTTCACACAGGCCACGGACACCAGACCGGCGTGTTTCAGCACAGAGTGGGTAATTTGTACGTCTGTCAGCTGTGACTGACAGGAGAACGAAGCGGCTCGTGAGCCCCTGACAGCTTGTCGGTCCTGGTTGCATAATGTGGAGCTGCAGCAGAGAGCAGGAGTCTGCACTAATCTGTGTTTAACGTTGTGTTCATGGCTGGAGAAGAGTGGGGAAGAACAGACTTAATGCCTGTGTTAATGCCACTGGCCCCTGCTTTATTTAGACGGGTCACTGATGTCAAAACCCGCCAGTATTAGTCTTCTCTGAGCGCTGCTTTTGCACACTGTTATGCTTTATCCCTGCACGACTTTGAGCATTGTGCTTGTTGTGTAGGTTAATCCAGTGCAGGTTTGACTGATCCATGTATTGTGGGGTTTGATCTGTGGAGTGTTGGAGAACCAAAATTGCAGTAGAAATGTCCTTTTCATCATCTTCTTCTTCTTTTTTTAGTTGGAGCGAAGTTTACACAGAAGACAAAAAAAAAAGATGTCTTTAAATGTGGTTTAAAGAATTAGTATTGGAGGATTTGAGCATCAAAAAGCCGTGAAACACCCTTTGATCCAAATGCAGATGTGTATCTTTGCATTTCCAAAAATAGAGGTGTACAGTGGAAAAAATTCAGCCATTTGATTCATTTGTTTTGGAGCAAGTGCATCTTAAACATAGGGGACACCAGCTGATGTGGGGGGAATAGAGTCAGACATAGTTGGTATAAAACAACTGAAATGTTTACGTACACGGTTAACTTATTTTGTCTCAATGATGCCAATCACTTCAGGGCAGGTAGGATTACCAAATTATCCCTGCTTCACGAACGCCCCAATAATGAGAGAAAACCACTTGAGTTTTTCTACAAATTATTAAAAAACAAAAACAAAAGTAGTTTTCAGAATATTTGGTAGAACTGTCCTTTAAACTGTATGACCTTGGTCAGAGGTTGTGGGTTTCCCTCCACAGTAGTTTGCAGGAGTTCTGGCCCATTCCTCCTGACAGAACCAGCATAACTGAGTCAAGTTTGTTGGCTGCCGTGCTCGTATGCAAATACTTTTTTTTTTTTTTACTCCCCACAGTTTTTCCACTGACGTCATTGTGGTGGTCTCTTCAAAGCACTGATTTTGTTGTCCTTAAAGACACTTTGTAGCTAATCTGGCAGCGTGCTTTGGGTCACTGACCCACTTCTACCCAAAGCTCTAACTTGGCGGTCTTGACATGCTGCTATGTTGTTTTTTGAATTAATGTCTTCTTCCTCGCTGAGTGGCCTTTGTGGGTACAGAACTTGTTTTGCTGTGGATGATGACTCTCTCTTACCATCTTCAGTCAGTATGTTTTAACTTTTTTTTTTCTTGATGTCACAGAAGGAAGCAGTGTGTAGGAAAAATGCTCATGTTTGATTGACAGGACTGATGGGATTAACCACGTTCTTTATGTTGATCAATAAATCTTAATAGATGTTCAGGTGCTGGTCATTTTATGCATTTTTTCAGTTTTTAGCTATTACTACTACAGATGTTTTTTGGGGGCCAAATTAGTGCCATCTTTTTCAGGATGCTTAAGACTTTCAAAGGTTCCTACCTTTTAAAATGGGAATATTTCGTACCTGCTTTAAAAAGCATTTTTCATATTCTCCTCATGGTCTACTGTAAGGAAATACGGTTATATGACTCCCATTAAATCAACAGGAGGTCAAACTGGTGTTTTGGTTTGATCAGGGATCATAATCTGTCATATTTTCTGTGTTTTCCAATAATAATATGTAATTGTGCTCAATTACACACTTCAACCTAAACTAAACTTGTAAAACTTTTATGTCCTTAGTTTTGGTTGTCGGAACCACAGTGTTCATGTTCTGCAGGTCAAGAGTGGACCTGTCTGATTTTGGGCAGAACATCAGTGCCTGCATGTCTTTACATGATTAGAAAATATAAAACATTAATCTTTAAACTTTTTAGATCATTTTTGTGCTCATTGTGAGTAACTGTAAAACTAAAAGCAGTAATCATTCTGGTGTAAAGTGCTAGTAAGAGCTTAATTCCCCACAACAGAGCCTGCGTCAGTCCTTTCTCCATCTCTCATAAATGTTCTGTATGTATTACCCGTTATGATGGGTACAGACAGTTTGCAGACCTGCGTTCATGTTCTGGAGGCGGTTAAACGGACAATGGGGCATTCAGACTGCGCTTTGACAGAAAGAAATCAAGGCCAATATAAGTCAAAGGCATCCCCAAACCAAATTGTCCGCTGTGTTCTCTCAACAAAGCCGCGGTTCATTTGGAAAAAGCTTTGAGCTCCTACAAAAGAAAAGGCTGTGACAGGAGATAAGTGCTCCGTCTCAGCAACCAGGAGCTAAATCCTCCTGACTTTTGACATGACTCTGCTTGTTTAGAGCGGATCTGTTTCCGGCGTTGAAAGACTGCGCTTTTCTGCCTTTCTGATGGATCCTTTTTAGTTGTTACACTTTATTGTCAGGGTTTCCTTTAATAAACCCAATCCGCCTTTTTTCACTTCCGATACAGATATCTGATACAGTTTTAGTATCGGCCGATGCCAGTCTGATACAGAAAAACAGCCCTGAATTGGCTTAACTTTTAAACATAGACACAAATGTACTGAATTATACATTTATTTGATTGCTCTTCCCCAGTATAGCATATTTAAATACACCAATAGCTTCACAAGCTGGGTCAAACATGTAAAAACAACACACCTTTAATCTGTTCAGTCTGTGCAATTAGGAGCTTAACAGCCAATGGAAAAAATAAATGATAAAGAAACTGGAAAGCAACAAGTTGACTACCTTGGTTAAACAAAAAAATAAACGACATGCAATTCATTGATTTATTGATTATTGCGACAGGCCTGACGAACACCACAGGCTCCTGTCCGGCTGTGTTGCCGGCTACTGTGCGCTGCGCCGCTTTCAGGAGTAAAGGAAAAGTACAGACCGCAGTTCGAAGTGGAGAAAAGGGAAAAATAAATGAACCTAGGGTTAAACTGGCTGCATTCAAGTCTGTGAAAACAATCCTAATGTTAACATCTGCTGCATTTGAGTGACAGTAACGTACGTACATTTTGAAGGCTGCCTCATTATGATATTTAGCAGCGTTGTATAACCTGCTCTCGTGCAAACAACCCGTTGCCATGGTTCCTAGAGGAAACCCTGGCTGTAGCCGACCAGCACGCTGTAACTTCAAGACCTCCAGCAGGCGACCATGTTGGCGATCCTGACGGCACGTCTCATGTTTTTGCTCCCTCAGGGCACCAATGCCTCCGCTCTGGAGAAAGACATCGGCCCAGAGCAATTCCCGATCAATGAGCACTACTTCGGGTTGGTCAACGTGAGTTTCACTAAATCCTCTCATGCATTCACAGCACTCATTGCCAGATAACACCGGAGTCGTATTTCAAAACAAAACGGCGAAGGGGGGTTGAGTCACGTCTGCTTTTGGACAGCTGGCGTTCAAGGTAACAGAGCTGTTTGTTAATCACGGGATGTCCTGCATCTTTAATGTGCTGTGAACAAATACGTTTCCTGATGGTCCACTAAATACGGGACCCTGCAAATAATTACTCTTTCATTGTTTTTCACATTTTGTCCCTTTACAGATACAAACTTCTGTGTTTTTTAATTATTATTATTGGGATTTAAGGTAATGGACTGACACAAAGTGGTGTATAATTATAAAGTAGAAGAAAAACGAAACATGATTTTCAAAATAAACATCTGTATTTCTCACTGCATCGATCCCCAGTCAGTCAGTCACGTTACTGCAACTCCAGCTGTGGGGCCTTTTCACATCCACATTCAGAAATCTTCGCCTGTTCTTCTTTCACCCCCAAAGCGAGCTCAGATGAACAGCAGTTTCAGGGTATTTCCACTAATTCTTGATTGGATTCAGGTGTGGACTTTGACTGGGCCATTCTAAACACAAATGTGCTCCGATTGGAACTGTTCTTTTGTATCTCTACCTGTGTCATCCCGCCCACTTTTTACATGTTTGATTGTGAAAGAAACGGTTCTGCTTTACTTTGTGTTGGTCCATCATATTAAATCTTATTAAAACACATTAAACTTTATATGAACACATGCGTTACAGACTAAGCGTACACCTGGACCGTATCAGAGTTCTTGTTTTGACTAGGCCCCTCCGTCTCCGTCTCTCCCCAGTTCGGAAACACGTGCTACTGCAACTCGGTGCTGCAGGCCCTCTACTTCTGCCGGCCTTTCCGGGAGAACGTGCTGGCCTACAAAGCCCAGCAGAAGAAGAAGGAGAACCTGCTCACATGCCTGGCTGACCTTTTCCACTCCATCGCCACGCAGAAGAAGAAAGTGGGCGTCATTCCGCCCAAGAAGTTCATCTCCCGGCTACGGAAGGAGAACGGTGAGCGCGCCGTGGCCGACTAAAACACACAAAGGCTTATAATTGGATGGACGCTCCTCTGCTGTACGGTTTGGGTGGAGCGGGAGGTTTCCTGTTCTCTTAACGCGATACGTGGAGAGCTCAGGTTTGTGTTGTGTGTTTGCAGCCGTTTCAGCTCTAATGTAATCTGAATATTTAGGGTGAAGGGCAGCTGCATGTTGGCGGTAAGGTCGTTCAGAGCGGGGCTGACAGAAAGCCTGATTGTTCTCTACTGTCCATATTCAGGAAGGCCTTTATGTATGAATGAACAATGTGATCTCTGTCTGGGCCCAGCTTTGGTCAGCTGCCTCCTATGTGGAGGTTTGTTTTTTTTCCCCTGCTCAGCTCATCTACTCCACTTCTCAGTTTCACCTCTCACATTATGCATGAAAACAGGAGTGTGTACAGGTGCTGCATGTATTATCAGCAGGGTCTGCTGACTGTTTACTTTCCCTACAGTTTCAGAAGTCAGAAAGAGAAACTGTTTTTAATGGAGAGGTAGAGTCAACAACAACGCTAATGTTGTTACATGTATAGGCGACTCGCATTGTTAAATACTTTCTTTCCTGCTGTTAGAAAAAATCCTGTTTGGATTTATGATAAAGTAGCAAAGAGAAAAGGTTTTCCTTTGTGTGTGTGTTTTCTTAAAATATTATATCTTTATGTGTCTTGTTTCACATTAATGCTTCTGTCCGTATTTACAATATTATCTTTGCATTTAAATGCCCAGCTTTGCCAGCATACACCGGGCACAGATGTTAATTACTTTTTAATAATTAGCACAAATCTGCACTAACATCAGTATCAGCCATTTTAAACATTTCAATATCAGTCCGATTAATAAAACTGGCCCAATATGAACATCCAATATTTACTTTTTTCTTCTTTTTATTTTGTTGCCACCTGTTTCTGGTCATGTTTTTCCCTAAAAGTGTCAAAATGGTAGTGAAATATATGCAAAATTGATAAATATTGATTATCGGCCATAACAGCAATTTTAGTATCACATATTCACATTGCCCCGAGTTTTCATATCAGTGCATTCTTTTTATTTTTCTACTCAAATGAGTATCAGATTGCACACTGATCCCTTTTGGAGTAAAACTGAAACCAAAATGGACCCAAAAAAACAAACAAATATTCATGGACAGGGCTAAACAACAACTGTTTAGGGGCTTACAGACTGTTCTTGCAGTATGAGGTCAAAATAAGGGAGAAAAAAAATCTCCATTATAAGATCAAACTGCACACATTTTGACCCACTTGTTTCTGTCTGAAAGCGATCTTTGTTTCCTCCCCACCTTTCGTCTCCCTGCAGATCTGTTCGACAACTACATGCAACAAGATGCCCACGAATTCCTCAACTATCTGCTGAACACAGTGGCGGACATCCTGCAGGAGGAGAAGAAGCAGGAGAAGCAGAACGGGCGCCTGAAGAACAACGGCACGGCTGTCACCTCCGAGGCCGAGATGGAGAACAAAACGGAGCCCACATGGGTTCATGACATCTTCCAAGGCACACTGACCAATGAGACGCGGTGCTTAAACTGTGAAACAGTATGTAAGAGCAGACCTGTTTAGTTTGTTTTTAATGCTGCACGGTTTTGTGTGTGTGCGCGTCACCCTGAATTTGGAGGTGTGATCTATAGAGGGTTTGTTTACACGGTTCTGAGGGCGAGCAGAGGGCCAGGTTGCCCTGAGCAACCCCTGTAAACACCCAAGACTCTGCCCTGTGTTAAGGCAACGCTGCCTCTGTGAAATACACATTTGAGAAAGGCAACATGGAAACACTTCTTCACACAGCCTTAAAAAGTCTTAAATTCATGCATCTAAAATTAAGGTCTTAAAACAATCTAAGTTGGCCTTGACTATGTCTTAAATTTTGTTGAGACGTTACAATTTAATCTCATATATTCTATGTAGTTTTCCTTTCTTTGCAGGACTTCCCATCATTCAACAGTTCAGCATTTTCATGACTCAAGGCGCTTCAGGCTAACACTAACTAGCTGCTAATGTACTCTTGCTAGCTAGCTAGCTCGGTTTCTATTGTCAATAATGGATAAGTGTAAATTTACCGCCAAGTCGGCTGGACGAGGGTCATCAAGTACCAGTCATACCTGTTGGAAAATATTATGAATTTACCGAAATTCATAACATTTTGGATTTTTTTAAATGTAACTTTATTTGATAGGGACAGACAGAAATCAACATAGATGGGAGTGCTGTGGTGGTGTAGGGGTTAAGCACAACCCACATTTGGAGGCCTTAGTCCTTGACACAGCTGTCGCAGGTTCAATTCCTGGCCTTGGCAACCTTTGCTGCATGTCTTTCCCCTTCTCTCATTACCCACTTTCCTGTCAATTAACTATCAAATTAAGGCCACTAGAGCCAAAAAAATCTTTAAAAAAAAGAAATCAACTAAACAGTCCCATGTTTGCATCATAGTGCTTACTACTTATATAAAATTTTATACTTTTCTGTTGCAATACAAGTCTTAAATTTCATTCGTAGTTGTCTTAGAATATCTTAAATTTGAGATGGTGGGACCCTGTCCTCTCTGAGTCCATCAGGCAAAGATACATCGGAGTTTCATGGCTGTCTTGCAGGTTAGCAGCAAAGACGAGGACTTCCTGGACCTTTCTGTGGACGTGGAGCAGAACACATCAATAACACACTGTCTCAGGTAGGTTAGGTTCATCACACATTGAATCCCAGCAGAAGAAGCAGACAGTGGCAGATTAACCAAGCCTCCGGTGGCATGCTCTCTCCTCCAGGGACTTCAGTAACACAGAGACTTTGTGCAGTGAATACAAATACTACTGTGAAACATGCTGCAGTAAGCAAGAAGCACAGAAACGGTCAGTGAAACCCAGACTTTAAAGCATTCTCGTCTTTTTACTCCATCAAGTAAAATCTCAATAAAATGCTCGGTGTGTGCGTGTGAATACTTTTGCATAGCCCAGTTCCTATGATGTCTCTCTCAGCCTGCCTGTTACTCTGCAGGATGCGAGTGAAGAAGCTTCCTATGATCCTGGCGCTACACCTGAAGAGGTTCAAGTACATGGAGCAGCTGCACCGCTACACCAAGCTCTCCTATCGGGTGGTTTTCCCTCTAGAGCTCCGCCTCTTCAACACGTCTGGGGACGCGGTAAACCTGGACCGCATGTACGACCTGGTGGCGGTGGTGGTTCACTGTGGGAGGTGAGGCCACCTATCTGAGGGAGGCGTTTACATTAAAAATGTTTGCAAAACTTTGTCGATATTCCGCTAATGTCGAAAAATCACAAGTTCGTAATTGCTCTGTTTCCATTAAATAAGAACGGCGGCAATAAAAATTGTGAAGTTTGTTCACGACATTAACGTCAGCTATTGTGTAGAACGGGTCTGCATCTTAGATTGTCAAACTCTAAGATGTTACTTTTAATAACAAAAAGTCAACTTTTATTTTTGGATGAACATCTACTTCATGTAATTTACAGAACCCATCCTTCTGTCTGTTTTAGATTTTAAATTAAAGAAAAACAACATATTTGCACAGGATGGATATGTTTCCTTATGTTGGATGTTGAAATTTATTTTTAAAAAGTACATTCTAATTTAATGATTAATAAAAACAGATTAAAATAAAAAGATCTAAAGCAATATCACTTATGTTTTTCGTGGAAAACCGATTTTTCACTTGGAGAAAGAAAAAAATACACAGGTAAAACCAGCATTGGTTATCAAATTTTATTTCAAACATTAGTTGATTTATCATTCTTTTAGAGCTACTTGAGGAGTTTCGGCAGCAGTTTCTGTAAAATTCAGTCACATTTATTTATTTATTTATTTTCTTTTTTTCCTGTGATCTCAGCGGCCCCAACAGAGGTCATTACATCACCATAGTGAAGAGCCACGGCTTCTGGCTTCTGTTCGACGACGACATAGTGGAGGTGCGTCGCTCCGCCTGCCCGCCTTTGTCCGTCCGTCTGGGCGCTCTCTGTTCTCATCACCTTCTCCCCGTGTCGTGCAGAAAATCGACGCCCAGGCCATCGAGGAGTTCTACGGACTCACCTCGGACATTTCCAAGAACTCCGAGTCGGGATACATCCTCTTCTACCAGTCGAGGGAGTGACGCCGGCGCCGGATCAGCGACTGAGTTACTTTTTACTTACCTTTTTTAGGATAAGAGACCCAGACGTTCCACATCCACTCCCTGCTTCTCCCCACCTCCCTGACATGTGTGCCAATTCTCTTCTGGGTGTTTTTTTTGTTTCATCTCTCCTCCTTTAGTCTTTTAGTCACCTGCATCTGGACTGCACTTTACTAAGGAAAAGCAAAAACGCTCAGTAGCGTGGCGTTGCTGCTGGGGTTCTCCTGCAGACGTTGGTCAGAAACTGAACCATATCAGATTTAATTATGTAAGGTCCATTATGTGCCACCCAGTCATATTTCCTCTCATTAGGGCTGTTCCCTATTTTTTTTCTACTTTTAAGCGACTGGATGAAGCTGGAGACAAACGCTGTACGATCCGTAGAGGAATCTCAATCTGAAGCAATATCTGAGCGTTAATCCGAAACCCATACTAGCTGAAAGATCAGAACCTTCGACACTAACTGAGCCACAAACTCTAAACACTACACCTGCTTTTCAGAGACGCACCAATCAGGCGCTTCTGGGCCGATACCGATCAGCTCTGACCCGCTGTTGACCAAATCAAATTTTATGATACAAGACTTGGGAGATGTTTTAAAAAGTGTGCTGCAGGTTTGATTAACACAGAAAATGAGAGAACTGTAAAATTATCTCCATTTTAACCATTTTATTAAGTTGAGAAAAAAACATGAGGGCGGCTGGTTGGTGTGAAAATGCATTTATTCAGAGATTAGAGCTGATTGTTAACGGAGCATTGACTGATTCTAATGTCTGGTCAACTGATTGGTGCAACTCTGATTATTTTTCCGTCAAATGGATGCCTGGAATTGGCTGAATTTTTGTTAGTTTTTTTTTTTGTTTGTTTGTTTGAAAAGAAATCAACTATTTATTGAATTTATTATATTTATTATGGTTTTTTTTCATGCTGACTGATAAATGCCGGTGTGTTGCCTAAGCTCTGTGTAATACCGAACGTAAAGCTTGTGGGTTAAAAAGACGAAGTCAGGAGACGCATTCCACAACGGTGTAACCTCTTGATGTGCATCGAAAAGTCAAACTAGTGCAATATGTGACGTTGGTAACAAATGTGGATAAGATGGAACATTTGCATCTTTTTTTTTTCTTTTTTTTTTTTTATCAGTAGCTGATTTGTTTATTCGTTAATCATTTTTTAGTGCGGCGTGTCTGGCTGTATCAGATTACAGTGGATCTCAGTAGTCTACACTCCCCTGGTAAAACGGCAGGTTTTGAGTCTGGTTTCAAATTATTTAAAACTTTTCTTATATATATCTATCTAATGTAAAGTGATGACATATTCCAGACAAATTAACAGAAAAACAAATTTGTTTGGGATAAACATAGTGGACATAAAAAAGCAGTAGCAATCTAGTTGCACAAATGTGAACACACTTTAAATCTGCAGTATGTAGCTTTTATAAAAAAGATTTATTTACATTTTACGTATTTGTTAATTACAGCTAGCCCCCCACAGCAGAGCTTGCTATGAATTCTAATGCTAGTTAGTATGACCATCATGATGGCAGACAAACAGTTTTCCTGTAACGGTAAAAAGTTTATCCAACATTATCACATTTAGCAGCATGTCAACTGGTGTGATTGGCAGCACTAAGACACTCCTCCTCCCTCTGATTGGTTGTTTCTGACTGGGAGTGTTGCATTCTGCATTGGGAGAAGGGGATTTTTTCATAGGTTATCTGTCTCGTACTACATTATTTGTCTCATACATTTACATATTTAAAAAATATGTAAATATACATGTATATTTATAAGAGTTGCGCACTGCAGCTTTAACGGCTATACTTGATGATGCACCTTTTGATCGAGTTTAGGCGTTCAGCCTTCTTTGCCAGGAGTTTGTAGGCATGCCTACATCCTGACTTGGTAATACTTTGAAGAAAAGTAACCCCAGAGTATGATGCTGCCACCACCATGTTTCACTCTGGATGTTGTATCTTGTGGCTGAAGGTTCAGTGTTGTCTTCATATTCTGGAGGGACAAAAAAAAGTCCAGTCTTACTCATTCCCCACATTATCTCTAGTAATTATGACTGTTTTCAATATGCCACTTTTTTGTACCCACCTGCTGACTGGTGCCTTTGTACAATTACGTCCTTTTTCGTCCTTTGTTACTTCTGCATTTATGAAAGGAAATTCTAAAAGCTGAAATTGTTTTCAGCTCATTCTGATCCAATAAGTGGCAGATGAATTGAAGACGAATGCTGAAATGGAATCAAAAGGTGCTTTAATTAAGCAGAAGATTAAGACCGGGCACATTTTTTGCAAACAGGTTTATTAAAGCTTTTGCTACATTTTCACCTCTAATCACAGAATATTTGTCACATTGAAGGTGAGAAAAATATCGACGTTTAACAGTAACGCTTCCAGTTTTTACGACTAAAAGCTGTCATTTTAACGAGGGGAGGTTTGAGATGTGCGGTGAATGTTTCTCTTGAACTCGCCCCAACTTTTGGGAAATTAACTACATATCTCTTTGGAACTGCACACAGATGTTTTTTTTTTAGTTTTGTTTGTTTTCCATGTTCCTACATTGAACACCAGCTCACTTGTTTGGTCTTGGTTTTTGTCAGATGTTTCTATGTAGCACACTGGAATCCTGAAGGTCAAGGATCCTTGTGAATCCTTTGTACTGTAGATTTTCCTCCGTTAGGAGGGTTTCTTCTTTTTTTTTTTTTTTTTTTTTGTCTTTTTGGCCGTTTCCTGTAGAGTAGTGAAAAAAATCAAACTTTTTTTTCCTCGAATGTTTTTGACATTCCTGTTTGCTTGCACATAAGTAAGGAATCACCATTTCACACATCGTAGATGAAAGGTAGGATAAATAATTTACTAAATTAGTTTGCGTGAGCGAAGCAGGAGAGGCAGATCTGAAAGTGAAGAACCGGATGTTTCTCTCTCTCTCGCTCGCTTGTTCTCCGTGACCGGAGGAAAACGTGCCAAACCGAATTCAAATACTGACTTTGCAGCCGTCTTTAGCGGAGCGTTATTTTTCTTCGTGAAGACACACTTGTGTACTTATTATAGCTACGTGGAAGAGTACCTCTAGGAATAGGAACTATTTTTTTAAAATGAAGATCTGAAATAGGCAGAGATCTTAAGCTTGAGGTCGGTCGGCAGCGAAGAATAAAAGCCTGCCGTTTTCCAATCACAACCACATCATCAAAGCAACGCGCCGACGCTCACGTTTGTCACGTTGTTCTAGTAATAATGGGTTCAGACAGTGGAAAACTGGCAGGAGCCGATGTGAACGGACTCGTAGACATGCTGAGCTTCCATTAACTTATGCACTCTTTCTCACCGGGACGCTCGGTCGTGTCCTGGCAGCGCGTCTTGGCGCTCTGCACCGTGTCGGACATGACCGGGCCTCAGCGAGGGGGAACGACGAGACGAACGCGTCTCTACATGGCAGATAACTGCAAGTGCACTTTATCAGTGATGATTTGAGGCTTTAACGAGATGAGCCACAGTGTAACACCCTCACAATGACCTTTTTTCTTGTGTTCAATAAAAATGACAATGAACTGACCTTCCGGATGCTTCTTTTTATTTCGTCTGTTGTGTCGACTCTTTCAGTGAGAATCCACGTGAGTGTGACTGAAGTGGAGCGCTGGTTCACAGTTACGTTTCAAGTCAAAAGTTTGAGAAACACACAAACATCATTGTGTCTCTTGATGAGATTTTATGTCGTAGACCAACATCAAGTGATGCATAAATGTGAGTTTGAAGGAAAATTCAATTACGTTTCAGTTTTCTTTAAATATCTCAAATGTGTCACACCTTTCTATTCAGCTGACCCATACTGATACTTTTTAGAACCACGTTTCTTTGCAGTTACAAAGAAATGCCACCAAAGAAAAACCAGTTTCACGTATTGGTTTCCCCCAGAGAACTTGCTAACCCTGATGGTTGGGTGCTAGTCAGTCATCCAGCGGCCCATCGTCTTTTTGAGTTAAAAAATGTGTAAAGCTGACAGGAAATTTGAAAAATATCACTTGATAATTATGTGTTAGTAAAATATTGGAAGATTGACATCTGGAAACCAACTATAAACTCTCAAAAAATGCAAACATTTTAAAAAGATTTTTAAAAAATAAGGAATACTTAGCCTGGTGGGTTCACAAGTAAATCCTGGTGGCCCGCCAGGCTTATAATGTCACCCTAACCCCTAATATATTAAAATACAATGTGAAGAGGTTCAAAGGGTGTTGAGGTTTTCCAGAGGCATGGTGGCCAGATTGTCAGTACACGTTACAATCCATAATTAAATCATTCATGGCAACGCAGTATGTCAGGAGTTTGTCATCCTCCCTTAAAACAACATGTACATTTTCATAATAAAAAATTGTTTCCAAAAGTCAAACATTTCCCTGAAACTCTTTGTAAGAATCCAGACTGGTAACCCATCCGAACCCCATCGGGAGAACACACCTAAATGTTTTGGAGAACCTTTACCATTGTTCTTTTATTGCTGCGTTTGCGTCATGGCCTCCACTCAGTCGGCATTCAAAGGACACCGGTGAATCACACAAAGGATTTTAATTTGATTTAATCACTGCAATCATCTGCATCATTAACTCACCACATTAACTGCACACTCCCTGCTCGTTACCGCCGGCGGGTAAGTTCTGGAAAAGCCTTTTGTGTGCTGCATTAACGCGTGGATTACAGGAAGTTCTGATAGACCGATTAGAAAGAATCTTTCTGTTTTTTGTTTTTTTTTCTTTTTTTGTTTTGCTTTAATTAACCAGGAAAACCCTTTCCTGTTTAAAATTTCCAAGAGTTAAGATAGGGAGCAGCTCAAAGAAAAAAAAAATCTAAAAATAATTAATATCCCTCAAGCACTTTCACATTGGGTCACAGTACAACATCCATTCTTCTTATGTTGTTATTTTATGTAGTAGTGCACAAAAACTACAATTTGTGTTTTTATGTGTGTTTGCATGTCAGCACAAACACAGTTTAGCTATAATGCATATTGATTATTTTGGCATATTAATAGATTTTATTAAAGAAGGGGTTTATGATGTTTGACCGTTTTGAAAACAAACTCATTTATAGAACATCTGTTATTTATTGATCTGCAGAAGTCTTACAAGACATGCAAAAACTTTACAATAGGAGGCGGTACTTAAACACATTATAGGGATGTCGAGTGGAAGAAATATGGTGCTCAGGCAATGGGGAGATTATGATTTTAAATCTTAGGAGAGATTCAAGGACCAGACATGTGTCCAAGAAATAAGTTACAAATATTAAACTTCCTGTTTTCACTCCTGAAGCTTCCAAGTTGTTCTAAGAAAAAAAAAGAGGCCTGGATCGTTTCTAACTGGTTCAAAGTCCTCTTTTATAACACACTGATGTAACCCGGTAATTACACGAAAAAAAGAAAAAAAAACGCTCCTCTGAATAATCAGTGGTGATCAAAATGTCAGAACTGAAGACACAGCTTGTGTCTTTCCCCCTTTCTGGGGTTTAGCAAATCAGCAGGTAGATTATGAGGTGCAATCAGGAAGAGTGAGTGTAGTCTGTTTGTCTTTTCCCGTAATTTGCTTCAAGAGTTCGAAACGGAGCTACAGTGAACGCCCCGCGGGAGGTCCAGAGAGGTTCAATGATCTCTCACTCAGCTTCCATGGAAACATCCCAGAGACTTCTTAGAAACACTTCAGCTCCTGCAGGGAGAAGCAACGACGAACAGAGAGAGAGATGGAGGGAAACTTTGTAGAAAAAAGATAACAATATCCTCCTCATCAGAACATTCTGCCAGACCTTCTGCATCTTCCCAGAAACTAAAGACACAAATACAGGACAGGAACTCATTTCCCCTCCGTGAGACGTTTAATGGCTGACGACACAGAGATCAGAAGAAGTGGATGTTGATGTTAGCACAAGCTTCGTGTACACAGAAATATGCATCTATTCAGAAGTTACTCATCTTCATTGTACCCAGATTTTTTATTTTATAAAATCAAAGGTCACAGATGACCTTCCATCTTTCATTTGAGTTATTTTTGTCTAAATTTATCTGTAGATTCAGGAAGCCTTCAGAATTGCAAAAAGACAAAATCTTACCAAGTGTGATGAGGTCTAGTTCCTAGTGCAAATATCTCAAATGACTTAAAACAAGCTCCTATATCTTGCTGAAAAGCTGTTCGTAAGTTCCTTTTATCTTTTTTCAAATGTACTTAGCTATTAGCTCTGGAAACTAGACCAAAAATGCTTTTGTGTTTTTGCAGTGTGCTCTGTGTTGGAATAGTTTTGCAAACAGGTTCAATAATAACACTTTAGTTGGTTGGTGTTGTGCTCACAATAAGCTAGAAGAAGGAAATGTCTCAGGAAACATAAATATTATTTCTGCAATGTGTTTTTGCCTCTAACATATTGCATAATTGTTTAGGGGAAATCATGAGTCTTTCTAACTTATTCCTCTTTTCTCGCTCAAGCTTTAAATAACTTAAGAGCACATCTATGAGTTTGTGTTGTTTTTCTGGTTTTCTTTTTTTATTGTCCAAATATTTCCATGAAGCGTAATTTAGTCATTACTCTGAGCTTTAAATAGACCAGCACTTATGGGGAAAAAGTCCTAATAATAAGTTTCTTGAGAGGAGAAACTTCCAGCAAGTCCTCGTCGAGCTTCATCTGCCAAGTCGACGTTTGTTTAGAGAACATCGCAGCTGAGATCAACATGAGCTGCTTTTATTGGGCCTTTTGTTTCCACGCTTTATAAAACTTGGCAAAACAGATGAACTCTATTAGTAGGACTCTTCTTTATAATCAATTCATCTGTATTTAGATGTCGTTTTTCCACGTGTACATGGCCAGTTTTAATCAAAAGCAAACAAAGAACCACATGGTCCGGTACAGGGGGTTTTAGTTAAAACCACCTTTTAAGGTCGTTATTGAATTAAATGACCTTCTTGAAGTTTCAATGCTGCTCTTGCTTGCCAGACACAAATACGCTTATCTCCATAAATCCTGGAAACACCAGGAAAGGGCTTTATTTCACTTCATCGATCTAAGACAGGGGTCCCCAAACTACGGCCCGCGGGCCGGATCCGGCCCGCCACGTCATTTGGTCCGGCCCCCTGAACAATGCCGGATCCGGCCCGCCTGCTCATACCAGAGAGCATTCAGTGTTTTTTTTCATATATTGTATTTTCCGGTTTATATGTGGATTTTTCTTCAACCACCAGGGGGGCTCTTGAGCAGATGTGAAACTAACTTTCCCTCAATGGAATATATACCAGTCAGTCCCAGTCACCGTTTCACTCACGGTTTTTTCCATTTGCATTCTGGGTAAAAATCTATCTAAAAGCGCTCCCCTCACCCCCGCAGTTTCAAAGACAGAACAGAACAGGCCACCAACCCCCCCCCACCCTGTCGACAAGAATTTTCTAAGGTTTCTTTCTCCAAAAACTAAGACCGGCCCCCGACCAGAGAAAGGAACAGCTATGTGGCCCTCGCAGGAAAAAGTTTGGGGACCCCTGATCTAAGACAACACGCTACTCAAAGTCCTCAACTCGAGCCACAGATGAGCATTGTCACCCTCGCGCTCTGCTTCAGTTTTGCACTCCATAGAAATCTTGAGGATTTTCTGAGCAAAATTCTGACTCAGACTCACAGAAAGAACCAAATGCAGCACACATCTATATTGAAATCTTTCAAAGGGGCAGAATTATGTAAAATATCCTCTTCCTGTAGAGTTTTGTCATGTTACAATGTTATTCCATCATCCAAAACATTCCTGCAGCTTTGCTTAGATTTGAGAAATCCTTGAATTCAAGGTGGCTAAGCATTTAATCTCACAAAGCTCCTCCAACTTTTCAGTCCCCACATCGAGCTAAAGACCCCTCAGCTCCTTCAAACTAGCAGCAGCTGCAATTAGCAAACACCTGGTGAAACTGCTGAGCTCATCAGACGAACTATTTCTCAGTCCGATGCTCCGTTATGTAAAACCAGTGTGCTAAAAGGCAGAGTGTTGGAAAGAGTGGGTGCTTCTTAAAGAGACAGAGTCCAGTTTCAAAGTTGTGAAATCAAATATCTTTTATATTTTATACATGCTGCATTTTTACAACAACTGAAGGCAACACAGTTACTCGATTGTGATTTAAAATACATAACCCCGCCTCAGCTGTAATGTTTACTAATGCCAGCTGATTATCCCAAATGCACACAAACCAGTTAGGAGAGATATATTTTTTTCGTCAATTCACCTCTTAAAAACAGCTTTTTCCTGAAATCCTGCAGTGTAAAATGCATGCTTCATAACTCAACTGTGTTTTTTTTTTTTATTATCTCTTGATTATAAAAAGCATAACACTGGATAGTGTTTTTCTTTTTAATGCTAGACAAGACTAACAGCATTACTGCAAGTCAAACTAAAAGGATTATCAGAAACCGTCTGTATTCATGAAGAAATGTGTGACATTATCTGAAGCCTGTTATGAAGAACAAACTTACTTTATATGGTCCAAACTGGGACATTTTTATGTAAGTGTGGACGGAGGAGCAGCTGCTCTCCTCATCCACCCCACAGACTTAGTCACTTTCACTGTCAAACACTCGTCTCTGGTGTGCCAACGCCTCAGCGGCTGCAAGTGTGCCATGAACAACAGACTGAGACCTGACTCGTCTCTTTCACTCTGTGAAAAGAAAAGCGGACGGTGACGTCAATGTTGCACAAAGTCCCAGGGATTTAAATTTCTTCCCTTTATGCAGAGCTCCTTTACTGTCTGGTCGACCTAAAAAAAGAAAAAAAAGAAAAAGAGGGAAGATTTGAAAACCAAGCCAGCACCTTTACATCTGATTAGCGAAGAAACCTGAAATTTGACCTCTGATGACGCAGTGCAAAATCAGAATACTGCAGAAAAATTTAAGATGAATTCAACTTACGGTGAAACTGAACGAACCTTCAGTCTGATGCAATGTGTGGAGGTAAAATTAGAAACTTGGTCCTGAGAAACCGTTCCAAAGAGAGCACATTATTTACATACTGGTGATCAATATCAGTTTACATCTATTTAACTGTTCTTAATGACAGTTGTGATTTCGGGTTTGCCATACGTAGGACAAGCAGTTGCACATTTTTCCTGTCGTGCACATCATGGTTTGACATGCAAAGCTCCCCGCCAAAGATGGTTTTGCATTTTCCCCAACAGTGTTCACGTTTTAGTGTTAAGTGGGGTCAGACTGCCATCTGGCGGTGGACATTAAGAACTCACACTAAAATAAAAACATGGGTGCCACCTTACAACAAGGCTCCGCTTAGAGATGGATAATAAATAGTTCATAGATGTGTTACTAATCTCTAAACACTTATTATCCATTAATTAAGACTGACAAGCAGACAAAATCTACCAGTTTCTTGCCAAATAGTGATCCAGACCTGTTTGTTATATTAAACATTTCAGACTGCCTTGTAAGCAAAATAACCATTTGTAAACTCCTTATCATCCTTAATTAAGGCATAATAAACGATTTATAAAGTGTCTATTGATGAATTGATAACAAAATGTAAATAATAAATGGAGAAGTATTCCACATTAGTTTCAAGAGAAAGTGAAATAATGAAATGGCCAAGCTGATCTGGTTAAACTCGTTTTCCAGTAAAAAAAAAAAAAAAAAGTCTCTCTCATGTTTTAAAGCCCTCTGTAATCTAATCCGCAGAGCCACACTTTCATTTAATCTGTGCATGAGAGAATTTTAACAGAGTCGGGCACATTTAAGGACACCCTGCCACATTTAGCCGTAACCAGTCCAGATGGCCGAACCGGGCACTAGAGTGCTTCCATATGCACCAGCCACATTCAATAAACCTTTTCACTCGTTTTTTTCTCTCTTTCTCTCTCTCTCTCTCTCCTCCATCTTCTGTTCAGCTTCGGCATGACTAACGTTAAAACCAGGCTCGGATTAGGCGCCGGGGTCGATCACGTGTTTCTGCAAAAAAAAGGAAAAGAAAAAGAAAAGGATGAAAAATCCAAAGAGTTAAAAAGCCCCAGAGGAGCATTGACCATTTTCCTGATGTCACACCTGCCTGAGATGGAAACAGGCGGCTGGGGTTCACTTCACATTCATCTCTGCATCCAGATGTGTTTTTATTACGCAGCAGCAGCAGAGGACGAAAAACAGATTCTCTAGTCGGAGCAGAAGGTGGCATCGACATCTTTACCCTACAGATGGGAGAGTTTTTCTTTCTTTCTTTTTCCAGATCTCTCAATCTCCAGTCGATCATCTTCATCATCTGGCGAGAGAAAAGGTCACAGCAGCCGGAGGAGATTTGTTGACGTGTTAAAAACTCATTAAGTGGGGGAAAAAATCATGAAGCAGGCCGTCTCGCTCAACACCGTTTATTTATTTATTTTTTTTATTTTCAAAGGCGGTTCTTGTTGAAAGCACTTCTGAATGATTTCATGAGAAACTTGAGCAAAGATATAAAACCTTCAGACCTCCAGTCTCCATCCCAGCGCTGCTCACCGGGGCTGGGATGGAATTAGAAACCCATCAGTCCAGAAGTCAGACCTGGACATTTTCTACAACTTGCCTCAGCCGTCATGACACTGGAATTTCACATAACAGGCCAACAAAGTGAACCGTAATTGTCACATAGAAATGAGATGATGGGAACGTGATTTTGTTTAAAAAAAAACAAAAAAAACAAATAAAAATCTGAAAAAAAGGTGGCGAGTCGTTGTGTTTATCTGCTTGAGTCCAAGCTTTGCGAAAACAGCAAAATGGCTCCAACTCACTCAGATTGAATGAAGAGCATCTGAGGACGCACATTTTTTTTTTTTTAAGTTTTTCCTCAAATCTCAACTGGACTTACATTTGGACTTTGTCTAGGCCATTTTAGCACATGGATACACTGCGATCTAAACCGGTTAGCTGTCGCTGTAAATGTGCTACATAACTAAACTTGATTGATTGATTGATTGATTGATTGATTGATTGATTGATTGATTGATTGATTGATTGAAATTAGCTGTGACCAGCTTTCCTCCCCCTGCTGCCTCCACAATTTTTTCTAACATACTGTTTGTTCACTAATGATCTCCAACAAACATCATCTGTATTAAACTTACACACCACTGGACTCTACTTGTTAACCGCCTAAATAAAGTTCTGGCAGCACTTTATTCAGGCTGCAAAATGTAATGCTTTACGAGTTCGTCATCTGACAAAATGTGGGAAAGTCCAAGAGTTATGAATACATTTTCACGCTACACTGCACTCTACACTTTGCGCAGATGTGCAAAGGATGACAGAGCAGGATGGAGCGCGGACAAATGTCCGCTCTGGGAAAAAACCCACGGTCCAAATCCGAAGTCGTTTTTCTTCATTTGATTTGAAGGTCGATACAGGGAGAGGAAGGAAGCGTCAAGTCGTCTCTCGGTGCCTCTGGCAGCGCTCGCTCTGTGTCTTGGAGAGAGAGAGAGAGAGAGAGAGAGAGAGAGAGAGAGAGAGAGAGAGGAGGGTCAGCAGTCACGCCTGTTTACTCCTCGTCCATCGGGCTGATGCCCGCAGGCGGACCGCGGGCCAATGACCTCACACCACCAGTCAGCGCCCCGGGGTGGGGCTGGGGTGAGGGGGGAGGCCCTGGGGAGGCGCAGAGAGGCTGGAAATGAGAACAAGCAGGGTGGAGTTTGGTCATCCATGTGGTGAACTGGCGGTTCACCACGACTTTGTCTCTCCTGCCATCAATTGTGGCGTCCTCCTCTGCAAAAAGAAAAACCTCATCCTGTTTTATTCCAGATGTGGACAATAGCCTATGTGGGTCACAGACAGACAGCTTCTCATACCCGCTCTGTTAAAAGGTGAATCTGTCACAGCAAAGTGTCTTAATGGTTTAAACTTAACGATTTCATTAGTAGGTTCTCATCTCTGTCTGATAGGTGAGCAAACATCAAGATTATCTATGCCCTGGCTACTTAATGAGAGACAGTCAGTTTCTAGAATAGAAAGTAGAGTACCCAAAAGTTTTACTCAAGTAAGAGTAAAAAGTAGCAAAAAAAAATTACTCATAAGTATCTGGTATAAAACCCCCCCGACTCAACTACTGAGGAACTGATAAAAGAAATAAATTAACATTTAAAAATTACATAATCAGATGGACTAAAATACAAAGTTATGTGGAAATTTTAGTATTTTAAAGATCAACATGAAAATAGTTCATTAATAATAATTACTCTTTTTTTTTTTTCAAATCAGTTCCTTTCAACGAAAAATTTATGAAACCAACAAAACTGTAGGTGAGTTTCTTGAAACTTTACTCAGGTAAGAGTAAAAAGTAAAATTTAGTAAAAAATACTCCTGAAAGTACATCCCCCCACCCCCTCCCCATTGCTCCCAAAAGGGTCACACAAGTAGATGTAACTGAGTAAATGTAGGTAGTTACTATCCGACTCTGGACTGCAGCCACGGAAACTCCAGCAAAGGCCTCACTGAGAACAACCACAGGAAACATGGCACGCTCCAGCAGCTCTGAGCCAGCCCTCATGCCACCAAACTGGAAACTTTAATTCTGTCTCAATCTGGTAAAAACTTTACTGCCACCGCAGCCATGAATTGTTGCTTCTGTTTTCAGTGACAGCAGACACGAGGTTTCCTCTATGGTTGTCTGCATGACAGACAGACCTCCGTTCTCCTCCTTCATCTCCATCGGTCCACATGGCATGGCCGCGCCTTGACCGCGGCACACCTGAGCAAACAACCTCTCCCCTCAGGCTCACATAAATCGTGATGAATCGATAATTGAAATAATCGTCAACTAATTTGTTAACTGATTAATCGTCAACCAACTAAAAAAAAAAGTCTCCTTGTTAAAAGAACAACACAGTCGGAGCAATAATCAAGCCAAAGCTACAAAGACATATATCTGCATCTGACAAAAAAAAGTTAACTTTGTCAATATGTTCTATGCAAAACTCTTCAAGTGACACAATTTTACATTTGTCTGTTTAAAATCCTGTCAAAAATAAATCTCTGTGCTGTCTAATTATTCATCTAAAAATCGTTAACAGATTAGTCCTACACTGTTTTGACGGTGAAGCGAACAGAATTGGCGAACATATTAATGTCATAGAAATATTTTTTAGCTACAGACGCATCCTGTGCTACAAATGATCAAGCGCGCACTAAGGGAATGCAGCGCTGTTCCATTCTAGCCAATGAAATGTTAATCTCCTATTTTGAAAAAGTAACTGAATTTTGGGGGGGTTGCCTCCATTTAAAGCCTTTAACTATCAAATTAATCGATTAATCGTCCGAATTAATCAATTACTGGAATACTCGTTAGTTGCATCCCTAATCTGGATTTTTCAATTAAAACAAAATGGATACTTGTAGATCTGAGGCTGGTGTTTGTGACACCATGAGATGATAATCGTGTTGCTGCCGTGTGCGTCAGTCTCTGCTCACTTATGGCGCCTCTGATGTGTGATCCCAGTGACTGCAGCGGCAGACCAGACGTGTTTTCATTCAGTCGCTGCACGAGTACAGCTGAGAGCAAACACCAACAAATGAAAATAATCATGATCCAGTCGAACCTACTTCTCGCGTGAACACGTAAACAAGCTGATCGTTTCAGATCATCAGCCGTAAATTGCGCTAGTCGGGGCGAGATCGCAGACCTGCGCTCAGCAGAACAAACGCCTGCTTTGGGATGTTAGATACAAGCCGAGGACGTAATCAGAGAATCCCTGGCGGGAAACTGTGTCTGTGTGTGTTTTTAACAAGCAGATGGGAAGTACTAATTAAATATCACGAACCAGTCAAGGCAGGGATGTTGCTGCTGGGCTACCCCGCAGAAAAGGACTCAAGTGAAAAGATGCTGCACTGACACGCATGCCTGCAGCATAATGTTGGTTTTGTTTTATTCCACATATTTCTACAACTAAATGCTTTTTGGAACATGGATATATGATGACGACTATTCTGCTTTTTATTGCAGAAAAAATATTGAACTGCGCATTTTATATCGTGGAACTCTGTCCTAAAGTCAAACCTTATCTAGTATTCAGTTTCAATTTGGCTCAGAAGAGGGGACACCAAACTAAATAACCTGCGGGGTCCTGTGGTGGCGCACAACCTTAGTCTTCGTGCCGGTGGTCGCAGGTTCGATTCCCGGCCTCGCGACACTTGCCGCATGTCTTCCGCCTCTCTCATTTACTACCTTCAAATAAAGATCACTAGAGCCAACAAAACCTTAAAAATAAATAACCTCATTGGGAAATTCCCAATGTGAACAAAGCCTGGAAATATTCCATAAAAATGATTTTATTGTACCAACAATTCTACATTGGAAATAAATAAATTGTGTAGTAGCTTAGAAGCAACACAGTAACATTAGTTAGAACTAAGCATGTGCACTTAAACAAATTTCACACACCAAATGTAACCAATATTACATTTTCATAGCTGCAGTTAACACAGACAGCCATTTGTGTAATCAAAAACACAACAAAGCTGAAGGGGAAAAAGGGCAATTTATTAAAATTTCATAAAGAACATTTTCTTCCCACTGCAAAATTAAACTCATAGTATGATTTTAAAAAGAAATCATCATTCAAGCCACTACCTAAAATATTAATTATCATGTTCATTGAAAAAGAAAATATCCTGAACTGTAAGCTCTTTCTGGGTCCTTCAAACATAACTCCATAATAAGACATTTCTTTGTTCCACGTTCAACAAGTTAATACCGCACACAATAAAATTCAAACAAAAACATAAAAGTAAACCCAAACTTAAGCTATGTCAATAGACACATTGAGCAATATCAGATGCTCAAGCAGTGCAGGATGTGAGGTCAGAACCGGTAACTTTAGCACCATAAGGTAACATCCTTCACCGTCCTTCATATAAAGACTACAGGCTTTGGAGACAAACAGGAAGCTGACAATATCAATATGACTTTTGTGGATGCATCCAGAATACAATTTATTTAAAAAAAAAAAAGACAAACCTCTGCCAGAGTAAATATAGACACAGTAGCTGCCTGGCTGGTTTTGCACCTCTGGTTGGTAATATAGTGTAAGATTATATCTCCTTATTTGGATGAAGCAGACCCAAACAACACAGAAATCAAATAAACAAATCCGTAAAAGTTTATTTCATTTACTGGTAGCACAGGTGGACTTCACTTCACTCTTGACCGATGAGGTGAGTGCTTACAGGTGTCTGGTTGTGAGGCGTCCAGGAGACATGCTTCTTTTGTCGCTAAATCTCTGTAAGATTAAACAAAAAAAACAAAAAAAAAAAAAATGTGAGTGTTAAAGTCTGTATTTCTTATGAAGTGTTCAGTCACACATCCAAATTAAACTGGGGATTTTGACTTAAAAAACATACCCTTAGAGCCACGTGTGAGCATGCATGTTAGAGATTAATTTGTCAACAAATTTGCAAAGTTTGACCATAATCTCGTTGCTCGGTTGGAACGCTCAAATGTTATAAAGACTTACAACGCTGCGGGCCGGGCTGAGAGATCGGGAGCGTGTAGGGCTGGCACTTCTGCTCCTGTTTCTGCTCCACTGCAGAAAAAACACACAAAAAAAACCCCCCAGAAACATTCACACAAATCTGTACTGTTCAACTCTCCAAGAGCCACTTCTGTTTTCATCTCGGTTTCCAACATAATTTTTTTTAACTACTGTGAATTATTTACCAGTGCGCCTCTTTTGGTCACGGCTTCGCCTTTAACAACTACCGTGCTTCCTTCCACCAGAGCCGGCCACACGTAGTAGGCCACCAGAGGAGCGCTGAAGTCAGAGTCAAAGCTGCGACGATACCTGGAACACAGAAAGGGAGATGCGAGTCTCCATCATGGATAAGCTGAGGGTGACACCTGCTGGTCGGAGCGATGTACAGCAGCGGTGGGCTGCAGGAAGAATGAGGCCGACTGCAGTTAACTCTTTGCTTAGCTACACACGTTCCCCAGAAATCTACATTGTACTAACTTGGCATTGTTGAATAGTTCACCGCTGCTTCCGTAGGCCAAGTCAAGAGGTGTGTCCAGTGTCTGCATGGCAAAAGCCACCCTGCAGGTCTCTCTGATCAAGGGACAGATGAGTCTGAAGTCCACTTCTGGAGGGAAAGAGATCTGGGGGTTCTTGTTCATAGCAAGGATTACATTCTAAGAGGAAAACACAATAAGATACACAGTGTCCTAAGTATTTATACCTCTGCATGGCATTCAAAACATTGGTTAGTGTGATGTGCATTTGAATGTAGCACTCTGTACTTTTAGAGCAATGGATAACATGCAGATAAATATTATTTATCTACATGTTAAATAATAAGGTAACATGGGTTACCCATAAGGCAACATGGGTTAAATAATAAGGTAACATGGGTTACCCATAAGGCAACATGGGTTACCCATAAGGTAACATGGGTTACCCATAAGGTAACCCATGTTACCTTATGGTTTTTTTTTATTATTATGATTATTTAATGCTGAGGGACAGAGAAGGAGTACATACATGCAAAATGCGGTGACTTGCTGGAAAAACTTTTCTAGAAAAAACAAAAAAACAAGTCCAGACCTAAACACAATTGAGAGTTTGTGTCAAGACTTGAAAATCGCTCTTCGGAGATGACCTCCTTCCAAACTGACTGAGCTTAAGATGTGCTCGAAGTATCCGCAGGTTTCAGCAAATTAAACTGGAAACTTTTTAAGACCTCATTAATGCCACCTTGACTTGAATAAAACTGGAGGCAGAAAATCTATAAATAGAGAGGATGTTTGGGGGGTTCTGCTGTATTACAAGTGGTAAAGACAAATAATGTCCAGCCAACTGGAGACAAATTTGCACTAACCCATGATTAGGGTTGCCACCTTTCAGGAATTAAAATAAGGGACCAGTCGCTATATATGTAAAAATTTGAGGCCTGTCACTAACATATTTAAGACGAACTCACTTTATTTTACATACATGAATTTCATACTTTTTAAGACAATCAAAATCATTTTCTCTTACATTGACACTGCACAGGACATCATAGAGGTCCAGGTTCCTAACAATGTAGTCCACAGCCGCGTCCTCGAGACTCTCCGGACCAAAGTGGGATGTGGACAACGTCTTTCTCACCTGCTGCTTGAACTGACGATAGGCCAGTTTTGCTTTTTGGAAGGACTCCTAAAACAGGGAAAACATATGGTATTCCTGTGGTGCAAAACACAGCGACGCTACACAAAGTAGTAAGAGTGGGAAACATAGAATTTTGCATGTTGATACTGAGGCTCAGTATCAACATGCAATTCACTGCAGGCTCTGTACCATCACAGCGATGAAGATGATTCTCTGGACCATCTCCAAGTCCGGGATGTAGCGCCGTAGGAGGCTCTGTGCGTCCAGACGCTCCATGGTGTACAAATCGCTGAAACGCGAGACGAGGCGTGCGTGGCGTGAGGAGTTGGTCAGCTGGGCTCTGGTGGGCGACGTGCTCCTCAGCGGGCTGGATGAGCGGCTCAACAGGGGTAAAGGGCTCGGAGAGCGACTTCTAACCAACCTGAGAGGTGGAAACCAACTACACCTACAGCGCCTCGCGAAAACATTCACAACTTTTGAACATTTTCAACAATTTCTCATATAACCATGAATTGAAGTTTATGGCATTGGGATTTAATGTAATAGACTAACACAAAGATTGCAGATGACGCTAAAGATCCTTCCTGTTGGAATGATCACCTTCCATCAGGGTGACAACCCTAAACTCATATCCTAAAGGTTCATATCCAAACATAATCATTAGTTAGGATGGATCAGTGATTGTGCAGCAGTGGCAGACATACTCCAAAAAACTTGTAGATTAAGGGTGCGCTCACACCAGCCCTGCTTAGTCCACATTAATTGAACTGTAGCTAGTTTGCCTAGAAAGTCCGGTTTGTTTGGGGACATGTGAATGTGCAATCAAACTCTAATCTGGGCCAAGAAAAGCAAAGTCTGGCCCATCTAAAAACCTCGATTGTGAACTCTGGAGCAGTTCGAATGAGTATATGAACACCAAGAGGACCAGAGACTGCTCCAAAAGAAGCAGGAAGTGGACTATGGTGCAGGGAATTCTGGGCAAGTACAACCAAAACAAATGTGCAAGTCTAGCAAAATGGATTCTGGAGAGTTGAATATAAAATGCTCACTACATTTTTCAGATTTTAAATTGCGTAATTCCTTTTTAATTTTACAGTTATATACTACTTGTGTTGCTCAGTCACTGAAAGTCCCAATAAAATATGATGAATTTTCTGATTGTTTCGAGACCAAATGTGGAAAAAGCTCAATGAGTGTGAATATTTATACAAGGCAGCGTATGTAGAACACCACTGCATGTCGGCGTGAGACGATTCAATGTTTGCACATCAGTAAGATGTTACCTCTCTTGCAGCATGACCTTCTCCGAGCTCAGATAAGCTAACTCATCCTTCAGCAAGCGAATTTGCCGCTCATAGTCGTGAATGGTGTCCTGCTTCCTCTTATACAAGTCCAACTGTTCATTTGTAGAAAGCAAACTAAAACACAAAGTCAATATGTATGGAAAAAACATGAATCTTTCACAACATAACCGCGAAGCGTGTGCAATGCTGTACTGCTTCTGAACTACATCACCCACTCCGCTTTCAGCTGTAAGATCTCATCCTCGGTGGCGAGCAGGGTGGTTGCCGACTTGCATTTTGTGTCGTCCAGCTTCTTCTGAGCCTCCTCGAGTCTGGGACACAAGGACGCATTTGCGTTCAAATGATAAAATATTCCATTTCCCCAAACAACTCTCTCAAATTAAAACACATGATAATATGACTCACTCTGCAGTGACCGACTCCAGCTGGAGGTTGGTAGAGTTCAGCTGAGCTTCCATCTTTCTTATCTCGCTCTCATGGGACAAAAGGAGCTCCTTCATCTTTCTTTCCTTCTCTGCTGCATCCTGATGGCGACAAAATGGCTCATCGTCAACGTAGCTGCAGAGCCACGATGCGATCACAACCGCTTGATCACATGGTTGCTTTTTAAGGTGGCATTGTTAAACTGGAGGAAAGGCCAAGGGTCAAACCTGGAAGAAGTGCAGGCTGGTGTCTTCTGCGATGGAGGGTCTTGAAATGGAGAAACAGCTTCCAAGCCAAGGCAGAAAACGTGTTTTAAGAGTGTCCACTCCACCATAGTGACCACCTGATTCGTGACGAAAGGTATCGGAGTCATCTTTCAAAGATCAAGTTGGATTTTTTTTTTTTTTTAAAGAAATCTGCTTCCCGAGCAGTCACAACGCAAAGCTTACCCTCAGCTGCAGTAATGTTTAGGATGTTAAACAGCTGGCCTTGAATTTTGGCGGTGAGCTCGATCAGCTCACAACATCTGTTCACATTCTGATCACAGGAAAACATCTGGGTGAAAAAAAAAAACACGTTTTAATTTATAACTTAACTAAATCAATGGCTGCTTTGTCTCAAGATGGAGCCTGTATGTCAATTCAATGTTTTTTAAGTGTCTATGCAAACAAGGATGTTATTAGCACTGTTGTAGAAGATGACTAAAACAAAAAGAAAAACCAGTTGAAACTAAAGCTCCATTTAATTTTTCTATTTGTGACCTAGCTACTGTTACCCTTGTAGCACAACAGCTACTACAGGAAGCTAGAAAAGAAGTCCCATCAGCTACTGGTCCATTTCAAAGCAGACATTTAAAAAATTTAAGAAATGGACTCTTTAGATCAAGTTCTGGTTGTGCACACATCTTACCAAAAGAACAACATGCAAAGAAATTGAATGTCCTCATTAACTCTGGTGTGTTCCCAACTGGCTGAACAAAAATTTTAGTCGAAATATCTTATGATCCTGTCACTTTTTTCCCCCTCAAAAGTCATGGACTGGAGTTTGTGATTGATTGATTAATTTACTTTTTAAAAAATTTATTTGCCAACCAATTTGGCAAATAATTAACACAGTACTTACTGGTTCTGTTTAGTGGACGGGATAGGTCAGTTACATAGGGGGGAAAGTTCCAAAAACACAATGCCCCAGTAATCCACACATACAAAGAAATCTATCTATAAATTAAGGTATGTTTTGCATGAATTGGTACATGTAGTGAATACAAGAAGAAAGACATATTCAAAAACGCATAAAAGCCAATAAACCAGCTGAAACTTGTCAGTATTCAGAAAACATTCCTGATTAAAAACTGATGATAAACTGTATGGATTTAAGTACATTTATTTTCTGGAAGGGGATAACTTAAAAAAAAAAAAGACTAATATTTTTGTCCAGTTTGTTACTTCCACGACTGATTTCCAACACCTTAAACCTCGTGTCCTACACATTTACATTTGAGCTACAGGTTTTAATTTCTGTACAGGAAATAAATAGAGGAGGAATTATCTTAACAGCGAAAACATCTTTGGAACGGCCCGACCGTTGCCACGGCGATTAGCGTTCATGACAACCAAACTCTACAGAGAAATCAAAGTTTTAAAAAAAAAGAAAAAGAAAAAAAGTCATTCCTTTACTGTGATATGTAAAAACGTCATTCATTTTAAGGACTTTCACTTGTTACCTACAATAAAGTACAAACTGTAAGCATACTTAATAAACACATATCCTTACTTTAATACATTTTCAACATGTTTCATGAGAAGATGACGGTATTTTGCTGTCATTTTTCGACTAAATCATATGCAAAAAGCACAATAATGTGCTGTGGGACAACGTTGGGTGAAATGAATATCCGGGCCAGGTAAAGAGCACCCGAAGTGCTGTGGTCAGATTTAGGTCGATCGTGACTTATTGATGAACTTACGTGGTAGTCTCTGTGCCAGTTCTCGAGCTTGTCCTGTAAGACGCTGAACGAAGACGCATTGGTCAATCTCCTTAAAATCTCAGCCATGTCCCGCTAAATCAACTAACTAAACCACGGAGGTCTGACGATTTGAAGGAGGAGGCGGAGGGCAGCAACAGCGGGAGGCTTGTAGTAAAAAAAACAACAACACTCCTACAGCTTTCTGCTCCTGTGACACACACACACACACACGGATGCCGAGTAGCGCCTCTGGCAACCAGGCTACAGGACAAGGGAACAGATATACCCACACAGACCTGCTATGTAAAAACTCCTGCCGGACGATGCGGCCTCGGTGTCGGTCCTCTACGGGTTCTGCGTCCGTGTGATGTCATACTGTCAAACGGAACCAAACGGCTGAAGAGCAGAACCGGGGGAAACATAAAACACGGGTGTAGATGGTTCTGCTTGGTGTATATCTATGTGGCTGAACTCGATCCAATCCGATTACAACGCCCCACGGTACGGCACACCGAGCTGAATTAATTGTACACTTAAACCTAATTTGTTTCTGCTGCCATAACCTCTGGAGCGTTATTACAGCGAGGCAAATAAACTTAGCATGCAGGAAAAAGCTAACTAATAGCAACAAAAAACTCAAGTAAACACGAAGGAGAATGCGTTGACCTATTGCATCCAACTTAACAGTAAAATAGTAATAACTATGTGTGACGCAATTAATAGTGCATCGCAATTTAATTGATTACTATAAACATGTTATTTTATTTCACTCTAATTTTAGAATTAGCCACTCTTTCATTTAATTGGATTTCATTATGAATGTCTTTGGCTGATGGCTCTTCCATGAATTTGAGGTTAATGGTCACTCCTGCTTATGCTCAGTTATCAGGGGTGAAAGAAGTTTTAAATTCTTGGGGGTACTATCCATGACAAAAGTATAAAGCACACTTTGGAGTTTCTATGCTGATGAAATTTTTGCGACAACAAAAGCAATAAAAGCTGTGTAGCTCTTGAATTGCTACAAAGTGGAGCTGTATTTCCCTCAGCCCACTGGCTGCAATGTTGACACGTTGAGATGCCATGAGACCTAAATTCTGAACATAGTCTTCCACATCGGGTTGATGGGGTAACAGGTCCAGAAGGGAACCACAGACATCACTCCAAGGCCAGACTAGACACATAGATCATCTTCATCAGATCATTTTAAATCCTGATTCGTATTCAAAAACAATCTAATTATTATTCATAATAATGTCACCAAAAGCTGCTACTGCTACTCATCTGATGGAGACATAAGAGAGAAGCTACAATTCTTTTCAAAACAGATAGAAACATTTGTTTACCAGTTGGTTTAATAGTTAAAATACAAGAAAAGTGAAAAACCAACAGACTCATAACCAGTTTACAGGAAAGCATAGAAATGGACTCATTTATCTCCTTCCCGGCTAT
>NW_006799976.1:2403433-2418276 GCF_000485575.1 Poecilia formosa
ATGAAAGAGACCACCCGCGGAGGGTGAGAAGGGAATTTTTTTATATATTAGACATTCAAAATGTGCTAATTTTGAATGTCTGTCATTCTGTCCCATTTACAGCATAATACAACTTGAAGTTCTGTCATGGCTTTGTGTTTTGGTCTGCCACCATAAAAACAACTCTGCTGAAAACCTGATGGCGCCCTCTGATGGGTGAGAGGCGCAGTACACCTTGGACAGATCCATCCCAGAACAGCGCCCAGGCTAACTAATTATGTAAACACACTTTATTTTGTTGTTGTAGAAGAACACCAGATGAATAATAACGACCCCTGTTTGTTTGTTGTTTTGCTTTATTTATTACAAATGTCGTTATAATCCATGTAACTTATTGCATGGTTCCATGACAATAAAGATTGTTATTATTATCATTATTGCTATTAATTTTAGGTTATTCAGTCTGCACCATTTGGCAGGGGGACAAACAATGGAAATTAGCCTTGGCTGTAACTGAACGCAATTATATTTATGTTAATACACAATATACCTCTTCATCAAATAAAAGAAAAATAACATCCATCCATCCATCTCTTTTGTTTGTTTTGTTTTTAATGATAAATATACTTTCTGTGGTTGGTCATATGTTGGAGACGGAAGGGGGATCTCGCCCAGAGCGCCATTAATGCAAGAACCGCTGCTGTATACTATAACTGCTGAAGTACTAGTTTAATTATTATGTTACACGTTTGTAATTATTCATTTTTAATTGACACAAAAACAAAACCAATGGCAACCTAAAATTGCTAACATTATAAATATTTTTAAGGCTGATTACTTTTCCCAATCATACAGAGTAAAACTTCTTTTTTTTCCCCTCTTGAAAAAGAAAAATTATACATTCCTTTTTTTATTTATTTATTTATTTATTTTTTTTACCAAAAAATACACCCACAAAGAGCAGTAAAGTATAGAATGTTTCCAGTTTACCTTTGGAAAATATGAATGGATGTGTTTTTTCCTATTTTAGGATCATTCTGCCATTGGCTGCTTCATCATGGAACAAACCATCTTTTATCCTCAGCGCACAAGCGTTTCTGACAAGCTGAGGAGATAAAAATTAAACACCACGTCGTGGTCTGTAATTAGGTTCTTCATAAGGAGTAGAATTAAAAATATAACTGAGTAAATTGTCTGTCTGCCAATATTGTAGCGGAAACGCTTCAGTCACCTTCGCCAGTGAAGGTTGGTCCGCTCTCCGTCAGCAGAGGAGGGAGGGTCAACATGGCGTCCGAGGAGGTCCGTTATGTTCTTTATTTGCTCTTCTTCTCACATTTTATTAAGCCTTCTCTTCATGTTCCTCAAAAAGAGTAACCCGGAGTCATTGTTAGTGATAAAGTGTTTAGGTTAAGGTGGTTTATTTAAGCGTGGCGTGTTTTGTTGCCGCTGTGGATGGAAATATGAGTGCAGCCTTATGAATGTTGGCCTTCGCATCGATGTTTTTAAGACATGAAAGTTGTTTTCTCAGAAAGACTTGCTGTTTGAAAGCGCCACTGTTTTTGCTCTTAAAATAGGACGCAACTTAAATGTTTATGAGAGAAAGGACTTCATATCCGTTTCGTCACTATTAAGAGCGTAGTTTATTTTTAGTTGTGATGACCACAGTCAGGCTGTCGCTGAGCATTTAACACCCATACCGACGCAGAGATTTGGTTATGTATGTTATGATAAGCATTTAAACAAAATAAGGAAAACTCGGCTCAGTATCGTATCTGTATAAAGTATGGACACCCCTCTGGTTATGTAAAACTACAGTCCAGTTTTGAATGTTAATTTAATTAAGTTTAGTAGTAAAGGTTATCTTGGTGTTTAATGCGCATATTTTGTCGTTTTGCCTCGCAGGAGAGCTCCAATGGCCCTGTGAAGAAGTCCATGCGTGAGAAGGCCATAGAGAGGCGCAACATCAACAAGGAGCACAACAGCAACTTCAAAGCGGGCTATGTACCCATAGAAGAAGAACGTCTTCATAAGACCGGGCTGAGAGGACGCAAGGGAAACATGGCTGTTTGCATCATAGTGCTCCTCTTCCTGCTCGCCTTAATTAATCTCATTGTAAGCCTTTTAGACTGACTGCAGTAATTTGCAAAGAAATATAACCCTTTGGACCTTTTTCCACACTTTCTTACAGTGCAACCAAACTTTATCTGGGATTTTTAGCATTCCACGTGAAAGACGGACTAAAATCAGTGTTCACTTCTGGAGTGGAAGAGCAATGATGCATGTTTTTCACAAGATTTTTACTTGTGAAAAACAGTCTTAAAAGTGTGGCATGTGTTTGTATTTAGACCAACTTGGGAGTATGCGTCAGCTACAAGCTGAACTTTTTGTTCAGCTTGTACAAGCTGAACAAAAAGCTTGTACAAGCTTTTTGTGGATTTCACAAGGAATCCACATTTAGTGGATTCCTTGTGAAATCCACTAAATGTGATCATATCAGGTGGAGAGCATCTGTACAAAGCAATTTTCAAGTTCAAATTCTCTCTGAATTTAAGTTTAAACTTTATGTGGACCATAGTAACACAAAAAAACCTGTTTAATCTTTGTTTATAATTGTTATTCTGAATGGTAGACCTCCCCTCCATACGTTTTGTGTCACCTCAAGCAGACTTTTTGCTAGGATTCTTTACCTCCATCCGTCATCCCGTTAATTATGACCAACTGTTGAAGAAAAGCATTTCCACTTCATGATGCTGCCTCCGCCATGCTTCAACATGAAGGGTGGTGTATTGAGGATGATGTGCAGTGTTAGTTGTCCTAAGTAGATGACATTTTGCATGTAGACCAATTTGGTCCCATCTTACCAGAGCTCCTTCTTTATGCCTTGTTGCAAACTGCAGACAGGACGTCTTATGGTTTACATTCAACAATGGTTTTCTTTGCCCCACTTTCCAAGAAAACGCAGTGAAGTTTGTGCTTGTAGCTTGACAAATGAGCTCTAACGCGACTACGCTGTCACTCAGATCACACTGGTAATATGGACGGTGATCCGAATCGGCCCAAACGGCTGCGACAGCATGGAGTTCCACGAGAGCGGCCTGCTGCGCTTCAAACAGAAGGCCGACATGGGAATTGTTCATCCTCTGCACAAGAGCACGGTCGGCGGCCGCAAAGACCAGGACCTGGTCATCGTGGGCAACAACAACCCAGTAAGAAAACATTTACACACGGCGAGTTTTCTCCAAAGAAACGACAGCGTTTGGGAACCCAGTTAGAGCCTCTTGTCTGTTCTTTTTGCTCTGTTTTTCCAACAGGTTGTGTTCCAGCAAGGCAACACGAAGCTGAGCGTGGAAAAGGACAAGACCTCCGTCGTCAGCGACGTCGGCATATCCTTCACAGACCCTCGGACGCAGACAACTTTCTTCAGCACAGACTTTGAAAACCACGAGTTCCACCTGCCCAAAGGAGTCAAAGTCCTCAGTGTTAAAAAGGCGTCCACTGAAAGGGTGTGTAGGGAAGCCAGGCTCTGCTCTGACAGCTGTGTGTAAAAAAAAAAAAAAAAAAAAACATGATTCATTAATTATATTTTACAGCCTGTGCAGGCGATATTGCTCTTATTGCTGTCTGTAACAGTAAAAATTGATTGAAAACGAAAGAGAGATAGTAGATGCTGACCAAATTTCCCTTAGTTTCTTTGCCAAAAGAAAAGCGTGAATTGTTTTTGAAGTAATGTGATTGTTAACAGGCGTATTTTTGCAGTTTCTTGCAAAAATTGACTGTAATTCCAGTTGATGTGGTGCTAAAACAAAAGCACATCAAGTATGAAGTAAATGAGTGAAAAACAAGGGGGGTCTTGGAATTTTCTCTCATGTAATCCTGATGTATTTAGGTTTTTGTGTGAGGAACTGGTGCTTTTCTCATTTTAGTGACATATTTTGCTCTTTATTTTCAGATCACTAGCAGCGCATCATCTGACCTGAACATCAAGGGAGACACTAAGGCCATCATTCGCGGTAATGAGGGAGTGAACATCATGGGCCGCACTGTGGAGTTTAAAATGGGTGGAGACATTGAGCTCAGAGCTGTAAGTATGAAGCATAATGACATGCTGTATTTATAGTGCTCAGAAAATGCATACACTCATTTTTAGCTCTCGGTGATTCATTTCAACTGCTCTGGAGGGATGAGACTGTAATTCCAGTTGCTCGCTGCGTTTCCATTACAAATGTGCGCAAAACTTTGTCTATTCTCTACTAATGTAAAAATAAAAAACACAATTTTGCAATTGTGATGTTCCCATTAAATAAGAAGGCCAATTGAAATCACACATGATTAGGTTTGTCCATGCAATTTGTATCGAGCCCAATAAGGCCGGGTCTTGAAGAATAGACGCCCTGACGACGTTTTTCTCTTGGCAGGAGAACAGCATTGTCCTCAACGGCTCAGTGATGTTCAACGCCACACGCATTCCCAGCTCCACAGACCTGACATTCAACGACGGCCTGGAGAGGTACAAGCTCTGCATGTGCGAAGATGGGACTCTGTTCCGCGTACTGGTGAAGTTCCCCAACATGGGCTGCCAGATCTCAGACAACCCGTGTGGGAAAGCTCACTAGCGCCGCCGTTCCATCCGCCTGCAGTCGTTCGACTGTGAAATCAGACAAACCTCTTCCAAACCTGCACATTTTGGACCGAGTTCAGTTTAAGTTTGAGTTTAACCTGGCGGTTAAGTTGAGCCGTTTCTCTGAGTGCCACATTTACATTTTATTACAAATCTACCCAAAGATATTACGGGAGTTCGTAAAAATAAAAAAATAAAAAAAACACATTGTTTGTTATAAGATTCATCAGCCTGTATCCTAAATTCAGAAAACTATTGTAAACACTAAAGTTGTTCTGCAGTTTACGCCGCATGTTTGTAGCAGTCGGAAGCTGCTGTATTTATTTCCTGCTTCTCCATCACCTCACATCTGTTCACAAAAGGGTTTGTGTAAAAGTGCTAACTGACTTCATTGAGACACTACAAGATAGGTAACTTAAAAAATATGCAGAACTCAAACAGAACGTCTCTTTCTGCACATGTTGAACTGTTTATCATGCACGTGCCAACGGACTTAAAGGGATGAAATGTTATTTATATTTTACCTAAATTGTGAGGCTTTTCTAATGCTAATAGGAAGGAGTGTACGAGTTGTGCTAACAGAGCAGCGCCTTGCGAAAGTATTCACACCTATTGAGCTTTTCACATTTATAGTATATCGATTCCCGTCCGAATCACAATTACGCTCTACTTTGCCTCAAGATACATGAATAAAATAAAAAATAAAAAAACTAAACAATAAAATGCATTTTGTTGTTGGCCGTGTCGTGTGGAAAGTTTGGTGGGTGGGAATACTTTTGCGGCGTAAATGCTATTCTCTTTACGAGGCAATGGTGCTGAAAGTGGACGCCGTTTAGAGTGGTTTGAATTTTGTGCAATACAGTATAAAAAGTTTTTGACTGTTGCTTTGGGTTGTGTGTGGCCTGTTATGTAACAATGTTGGAGCGGACTTGATGCCTTTGGTGAGAAAAGTTTAGTTTTTCATCACTTCAACGTGACAACATGGATATGTTTAAAATAAAATAAAATAAATATCTAAAAAAAAAAACCATCCAACATTTCACTGGCTTCTTTTTCATTAAGGAAACTTGTCACTACGTGAAATCTCTTATCTGCGCTTCGCTGTGCCTCATGTGTTTACATGGTCCTTTAAAATCATAAAAAGAAATACCAGCGATCATTACACAGTGCTATCATCTGACAGAATGTGCAACCGGGGCATGGTTCTCTTAGTCATAACTGTTCGGGATGGCTTATCTTGGCATCGCATCGACGGAGGGGAAACGACGACGGTAAGGCATTAACCAGCCATGTAAATGATTGAATAAATCACTGTGACATTTTTTGGGCTGGGGCTCGTAAAGATTTGAAGGAGCAGCATCCACTTCAGACTTTGATCAGAACATGCTGGACAGTACAGTTCAGGTGTGAGAAGAGTCACAAGGTTTCCTGTCAGCCTGGTGACAGCTTTTACCCAGGTGAGTTTCTTCAACTCAAATCGCCTCGGTTTTAATTCTCAAAACTTGCCGTCAAACCACTTGATCGGGTTGCTTCTTGTCTGAAGAGGGCTGACGTTTTTCATTTCTAGTTTTAAAGGCCTGGGGTTGCCATGGCGGTACGCCGCTCGTCGTTTTGGGCAGCTGTGCTGCTCCTGGCTTCCTTGGATCTCTGGTGCTCCTCTTCCTCGCCTCCCTGTCCGGAATCCTGCATTTGCAGAGGAGCTCTGCTGCTGAACTGCTCCTCGGCTGGCCTGTCCTTAGTACCGCAGCCCATCCAGGACCCCATCGCCGAGCTCGACTTGTCTCATAACCTCCTCAGCTCTGTTGCTTTTCATCAACCGCATCCCAACCTCAGGAACCTGTGGCTGGGGAACAACAGCATCCCACACTTGTCTCTCTGCATAGAGACAACCGTCACGGCTCGACGTCTCGGGCGTCGCTCGGCGGCCGGGAGCCGGTCCAGATGCCTGAGCTGGGCCCCTGCCTTGCAGCTGCTATCAGCTGAGAGGAACCTGCTGGAGCGGCTGCCGCGGGGTGAGCAGGTGTTATATAATCATATACCCATCCACATTAAACATTATCAAGGTGCTTAAAGGAGAAAAGCCTGCTGTCAGCAACATGCTAAAATCCCTCAAATCCGACCTTTAACCTTCTCTGGAAGCAAAATCATGTAATTAGGAATAATTGTTTTAGTACCAGTGGGAGTCACTGGTTTCCATAACAATCCATTAAAAATAGACATAGTTAAGGCATTTTTCAAAGAGTAGCACTTTGCGGACGCAGAATCTTCAAATCAACCACATGGGAGACAAAGTATGTTTGAGAGTAATTCCAGAAGAAAAAGCCTATTATGTCGTCACAAACAGAAACATTTTAGATTTACTGGGACTTCAACAGGAAGTGTGTGGTTTGGTCAGATGAAACTAAAATTGATCTTTTAGGAAACAAACACTGCGGCTGGGTTTGGTGGGTCAGAAAACTGACAACAGGTTATTTCAGTGGAATAATGAGCCAAGTCATAATGCCAAGTCTACACAGAAATGGATAGTTGATATTAGTCTATACACATAAATCCCATAAAAGGGACAAAATTACCGAGTTGAAAGCTCCGAGTTCAGGGGCCATGATTCTTTTTTGGGTGTACCCAAGTTAGTTCTTGAGTAAAAAGTTGCGAGATGTTTTTTCCTACTTACAATGATTTTAAAATGAAAACAACAAAAAAAACACGATTAGTTAAAAAAAATACTTTGTGCCTCTCCTAATATTTTCTATGTAAGAAGATGCAAATTTGTGATTCTTGAACTGTGGTCAAGGGACGAACCAAATGTTTTTTTTCCCAAGAACTGCAAATGGCCCCCAGGCTGCACTTTGAACACCCCGATCTTGAGAGATTGTGCAAAGACGACTGAGAGATCCCTCTCTCTGTATCGTCACACTGCGTCCGCACACTATGCATGTTGCCTGAGGGAAAATAAAATCCCAAGAATCCCTCTGCACTGTGCAAGATTATAACATAGAAATGCTGTCCAGGATAAAAGGACAGCATTTTGCATGCTACATGAGTTAATGTGGGTACATTTCCAGGGCTGCTGCACGCAGGATTGTGAAATCTTGGTTGATGATTGTCACATGATTATGAATAATAATAATAATAATAATAATAAAGCAGGCCTCTTATGTATATTTTAAGGCCATAGCACACCCCTGTTATCAACAAAAAAAATGTGTACAGCCCTGATAAGGAACTCGTGTTTAAATATAACATTTCTATGTAAAATAAATCACAAAAGGAGATTTTAATGATTAATGCTGATGTCGCACCTTTTTTCTCACATTTGTGTCGTTTTATAGTTGCAATTTTCCACCTTTGTTGTCAGCTTTAAATATTAAAAACCCCACACCTTGTTATTGGTGAAGATAAATGATGAAAAAAGATGTTCAGCATTTATAGGTTTGTTTTTAGTAATGCTAATAAATATGTTTCCGTTAATTATCAAGAAGGGTCAAGATAATCTGACATTAACCACTAAAAAAAGCAAATTAGCAAGAGATGATTCATTATTAATTTTCAAAATGAGACTCACCTTTCTTTGTTTTATTATCTTTGTACCCGACTAATTTCAGTGTCGGGTATGTTGGTTCTTATCTGGTGTGTACTCTGTAGAGCGTGTAAATCAAGGTCAGACTGACAGAACTGGACCATGAGCGACAAAATGATCCAAACGTAATATTTAATTTAAATCAATGTTTAGGTAATCTAAATATTTTGGATGTTTAAATGGAGACGGATGCAGTGACCCAGTGAAGCCAGTTTGTTTAACCGAGTTCCCAGAAAGAAATCTTTTTTTTTTTTTTTAGGAGTGGCAGGAGAAAAACATTCATCTGATAACTTCTGCAGACACGCCTTTATTTGCCGTATGGAATGAAGTTAGGAAATGGCTGAGTTACTAAAACTGGCTAAATTGATCAGGCTTTGGTAAAAAAAAAAGAAAAAAAAAAGGCATAATTAAGTATAAATCTAAAAAAGGAGCTTATACTCCCAGTTTGTAATTGTTCGGATTTGCCTTTCAATTCCACACATACACAAACCCTTTCTATCCTTTATCTTTAGAACTTTGCACCATGCACAAGTGAGCGAACCTCCCAAGATAATGATGCCGTTGTTACGGTTTATATTGACATTCCATTGACTTAACCAAGGTGTGAGTGTGCAAATGAAATATTTATGATTTCATTGTTTCACAGGCCTCCCTGTGCTTGGCTGAATATGTTTTTTCTTCCTTGGAAAAGTATTTCTTTTGCTTTCTGCCATTTGAAGAGCTGCTTTGAGAGTCCTGAGGCCCAGTTCTGGTTAGGTGGACGAAAAAGGATACATAGCATTCTATTGGAAGTAGAAATATGAATGCGTAGCATGCATCGCTCTATCAGTCTTCCTACATCAATGCTTTCAATAACTCAAGCCTCTTGAGGTTTGCCTTTACCAGATTTGCACATGTAGAGACAGTGAGCTGGCCTATTTGAGAGATTGGATGGAGAGCACTAGTTTTCAAGCTTTGGTATAAATTGTAAATTAGATTTTCTGGACCTGACTATATATGGATATGTTTTGATCTGGATTATCCCATTGCAGCTCTGGTCGTTTGTTTATGGCCTCCTGGAAGGTTAATCTCTACCACTATCTTAAGTCTTTTCCAAGTTAATTTATTGCTTTATTTGTCCAGAACAACTTCCATATACTTTCTGTTTCTTCTACCTTGCCTATATCAAAGTTCGAACAGGAAATTTTTTTTGTTGTTGTTGTTTTGGCTTCCTCTGTTCTGTCTTTGTCAGTCCTCTGTTATTCTGCTGAGATATGAACTTAAAGACGAGAGGATAATAAAACTGAAGTCAAATTTCGGAACTTCGATGTGTCAAATTCAGGATCATCAGTGACCCTATCTGCCACCTTTGAGTTTTCCCTATGGTCCCATGTAAAAAAAAAAAAAAAAAGTCAGTCACCACAAAGCTAGGAGTAAAACTGGATGGCATGGCAACCTAAAATTTGCCTGCCATATCAACACTGTGGTTAAGTCGTCTTTCTTTCAGCTGAAGCTCTGGTCAAAAATCAAGACCCTAAATTCTAGGCGCCAGCCAGACGCAGTGATCCATTACCTCACATCTGGATTATTGTGACTCCCAGGCCTCCCTGGTACATCTGGTACAAAATTCTGCTCCATGATTTTTAACCGGTGCAGGTAAACAAGCTCGCATAACTCTAGTTTTTCATTGGCTTTGTGTTCAGTTTTGAATCCATTTGAAAATTATTTTGTTAGTTTTTATGTCGTCGGATGGTCTTTTCTTTAGATCATTTGACTAGATGCGTTTAAGAGTCGGAGCCTTTGCAGCTCTGGCTCCTAAAACGTGGAATGAGTTGCTGCTAAAGGTCAGGCAGGCCCCATTTCTTGCCGTTTTTAAAACTCACTCAAAAAATGCACTTTTTTTTTTTTTTTGGCTTTTAACCCAAAGTGAGCTAGCAGCTAAGTCTTAATATCACTCTCTTTCCTTGGATCCGTGATGTTTTAAGTTCTGTTTTCTTATAGTTGTCTGGATTGTTTTGTTTTTGTCCTTCCTTTTACAATTTTGTGCAGCATTTTGGTCAGCTGCTACGTTTTAAATGCTTTAGAAATAAAGTGGTATGGTACCTAGACACTCCTGTTGAAAAATTCTGGCCTGGCTTCTGATCTTCATAACATGATGCAGCTAACACAGTGCAGGTGTGTTAAAGATAATGTGGGGTTAGTTAATTGGTTAGAGTTTATATGAATTGCAACATTTAATTTCCTTCAGTAATCAATAAAGTTTTTTGAATTTTAATTTTCCTTCACGACAAAAGTGGCCTGAATACAAATAAACATCACACTTTTCATATTTTTATTCGTAATATATATTTCTATATTAAAAGAAAAACGTCTTTTTGTTCCACTTCAAAATTATGCACTGCTTTGTGTTGATCTTGACATAAAATTCCGACATATGAATGTTTGCAGTTGTAATATGATTAAATGTACAAAATTTAAAAGATCTTACCTCAGAGGAGATCTTTGTTTCTTTTTGGAATCTGCTTCCTGATGATGTTGAATTCTAATTAATTCTCATTTCTTTTCTCGGAGGCCTGGATGCTGTTGAATCCTTACAGGTCCTGGAGCTGTCTTTCAACAGGATCTCAAGTCTTCAACTGGGAGTCCTTGGTGACCTTCATCAGCTGTGGGAGCTTCACTTACAGCATAACCTGATTACACATCTGGATCCACAGATGTTTCAGGATTTAGAGCAACTCAAGGTAAGCCTGGTTTTTTTTATGCCTATTCTCTGTACCAGGTGAAATGTTGAATTCTGTTAAGTCAACATTTTTTTAGAAAAGCGTTTTGGGTTAGGATTTACTGCTAACTTTAATATAAGGCTAATTACCTCTACTTAATCTCATTTGATATTGTGTTCCTCTCAAAAAGGTTCTTGACCTGAGGTTCAACATGTTGACAACCATGCAGCAATTGACGTACCTTACTTTGCGCGACATTGGAGCAGATGTTAAGCTGGGTGGAAACAGGTGGCACTGTGACTGCAACATGCGTAGTATAAGGAGGCAGATGGCTTATGACGGGACCAGAGGCATGCGGACCTGGAACATCATATGTTCTGAGCCTTCCATCATCTCAGGCAAAGACCTTCTGCAGCTGGATGAGGAGGACCTGACATGCTTAAGCTCTGAAAACAACTTAAATTTTCACCGAGACGTGACGGTGTACAGTGGCGCTGAGATCCTGCTCTCCTGCTCAGCACAAGGTAACACATGACATATTCTATAATCAAGAGTTAATAACACATTAAATAAAAACGTACCTTAGTCCTGTTATTTTTATGCTGCTGTTTTTTTAGAGTCAGAGTGGTGGACACCTGATGGTCGAGCATCTGCGAGCCAGCAAGGAGATCGTCTGCTCATCAGTGACTTTTCAGAGGGAGATACGGGACTGTATGTGTGTGTGTCTGAAGAAGACCACGTTCTGTCTGTTTTTAACCTCCAAATCAGTAAAATGAGAGGTGCAAGACAGGAAAGGAGCTTACCCGGGGTCCGTACTCAAGCGACCCCACAAACACCTACAAGCGGGGCGGTTGGAGAGACAGCTGGGGGCTTCTCGCAGTCCGACATGGCTTTGGCTGTGTGTCTGTCGATTTTATTCACATTCCTGTTGGCTTTTATCCTCGGAGTCCTGGCGAGACCATGTATCGATAGGCTTTGTAGAAGGGTCAACAAAAAGAAAGACTCCGCAGCAACTCATACCGTCACTTCTGCTCAACAGAGACATTACGACAACCAGGCCTTTTCAAGTGCTGAGGAACCAGCAGAGATAGGACATCACAGGGAGAGAAGAGTCACTTTTAGCCGTTTAGAGGTCACAGAGGAAAGGAACGTGCAATATTATGACACTGTTGCGAGTGGCGATCAGCAGAGCATTAGAAGCGACGAGATGTTTGAGTATCAAGAGGTCGAGGTTGACTTACATGAGCGTCCCAGGGAAAAGCGGAGTGATGACAGCAGCTCGGCTGAATTGGCTGCAGAGCGCCTGCGGAACATGAAGTTTGAACCTATTCCTGACCCAGATGATCTTGAGGAGAGGAAAAGCCTTTCATCATCCTCAGATTCTTCCCAAAGTGCATCAGAATCAGACCAAACGATCAGAAAGCACACCACACCCAAGTCTGTTCAGCTGGTAGAAGACTCATTTCAGACGAGAGCAGATTTATCAATAGCCACAAAAACAGAAACCCCACAAATATCCACGAATGGCAAAAGTGAATATCCTGGATCCGCTGCTCTACATACAAATAAGGCAAACACCACAGACTCTGATATTTCTCAGGGTGATGGAGAACTTTTTGAATTCAGCGATGTTGCTCAAAGTCCCTCGGCCAAAAATGGATATGGTACCAAAAGTCCAGGAGATGTACCGGAGTATTCCTCTTCCGCTTCCTCTGATTCAAGTGATAGTGACAGGGAGTCAAGGCAAACTAAAATCAAACAAAAGACAAAAAAGAAGCAGAAGAAAGTTGCACAAAAATCAAAACCTGGAACAAGTTCATCATCTTCTTCCCACAGTGAGAGCGAAGAAAAAATTACATATGTTGATGGTAGAGGCAGAATCAAGACTCAGCAGCTTCAAGAGTCCAAGACAAAAATCGATGATTCAGATGACTATTGGCCTGCTGTAGATCTTCAGCATATTCCTCGTCTCAAAAGGCGTCTAGATATCAAAGCACTGTTACCAAGTTCTGATTCATCTTCTAGTAGCAAGAGTGAGGATGAATCAAGAGGCCACGTGACAAAAAATACACGAGACGACTTAATGATAGTAAGACGCCCCACTAATCAGTCTCAAAAAGTAAGCCCCAAGCCAGGAAGCCAACTGCCTGGCTTTGAACTCAGAAAAACATCTGCAAACAAGAGACCTCTTGACACTAAAGTACCAACAGCAGGTTCAAATTCATCAACCAGTAGTGACAGTGATGATGAAACTACTCGCCTAAGAGTGAAGAAACCAGGAACGTTGGATGTTGCACATCTGTCTTTTCAAAAATCTTTCCCAAAAAGCAATGATCCAGCATATTCAACTTCCTCTTCCAGCACTGACACCGAGGATCAAGAAAAAGGCAATGTGCTTAAACAGAGGAAAGACGATTTGTCAAAGATTCAAACTAAAGTCTGTCCAACACTAAGTCATAAACGAGACACAGATTCAAATTCATCTTCTAGTAGCGACAGTGACCATGACATGAGAGATAATATAAGACAAAAACAGGAGTTGCCGATATCAAAGTTTCCAACTAAAGTAACTCAGACGGTAACCCAGAAGGCATCAAGCCAGTGGCCTTCAATTGATCTTGGGAGAGTAAAAAGAATAAAAAGACGTCTGGATATCAAAGCACCAAAAGCACATTCAGATTCATCATCTAGCAGTGACAGTGATGATGAAGCAAGAGACCGACTGATGAAACAAAATCAAGAGGGATTGCTGATGTCAAGGCTTCCAGGTAAAGTTTCTCCAACAGTGCATCCCAAACCAAAAAATCGTTGGTCTGCACCTGAACTTGGAAAAACAACCCAAATCAAGAAACCCATGGATATTAAAGCATCATCAACAGATTCAGATTCATCTTCTAGTAGTGACAGTGACAATGACAGAAAAGATCATGCGACATCAAAAAAGCAAATGGAGTTACATATCTCAAAACTTCCAACTACAGTAACTACAGCAAGTCAGAAACCAGAAGGCCAGTGGCCAGTCATTGATTTTGGGAGAGTGACAAGGATAAAAAGGCGTCTGGATATCAAAGCACCAAAAGCAGATACAGATTCTAGTAGTGACAGTGAGTATGAAACACGAGGCCATATAATAAAACCAAAGCAAGAGGAATTGCTGATGCCAAGGCTTCCAAGTAAAGTTTCTCCAACAGTACATCCCAAACCAGAAAATCGATGGTCTGCACCTGAATTTGGCAAAACAACCCAAACCAAGAAACATGTGGATATCAAAGCATCATCAACAGATTCAGATTCATCATCTAGTAGTGACAGTGGTGATGACATGAAATACCACATAACACAAAAGAAGCAAGAGAAGATAAATATCTCAAAACGTCCAAGTAGTGTATCTATGGCAAACCAAAAGCCAAACCAGTGGCCTTCCCTTGATTTTGGTAGAATGACACGAATAAAAAGGCGTCTGGATATCAAAGCACCAAAAGCACATTCAGACTCATCATCTAGTAGTGACAGTGAGGATGAAAAAAGAGACCAACTGATGAAACAAAAGCAAGAGGAATTGCTGATGTCAAGACTTCCAGGTAAACTTTCTCCAACAGTGCATCCCAAACCAGAAAATCGATGGCCTGTACCTGCACTTGGAAAAACAACCCAAATCAAGAAACCTGTGGATATCAAAGCAGCATCAACAGAGTCAGACTCATCTTCCAGCAGTGACAGTGACAATGAAAGAAAAGATTATATGACATCAAAAAAGCAAATAGATTTACATATCCCAAAACTTTCAACTAACGTAACTACAGCAAGTCAGAAACGGGGAAGCCAATGGCCTGCACTTGACTTTGGGAGAGTAACAAGGATAAAAAGGCGTCTGGATATCAAAGCACCAAAAGCAGATACAGATTCATCATCTAGCAGTGACAGTGAGTATGAAACCCAAATCAAGAAACCTGTGGATATCAAAGCATCA
>NW_006799976.1:2419782-2474077 GCF_000485575.1 Poecilia formosa
AGCAGTGACAGTGAGTATGAAACCCAAATCAAGAAACCTGTGGATATCAAAGCATCATCAACAGATCCAGACTCATCTTCTAGTAGTAATAGTGACAATGAAAGAAAAGATCAAATCACACAAAACAAGCAAGAGGAGTTATACATTTCAAAATTTCCAGTTAAGGTAACTACATCAACCCAGAAGCCAGAAAACCAGTGGCCTATCCTTGATTTTGGCAGAGTAAAACAAATCAAAAGACGTCTGGATATCAAAGCACCTACAGCGGATAAAGATTCATCATCTAGTAGTGACAGTGAGGATGAAACAAGAGGCCATGTGATGAAACAAAAGCAAGAGGAATTGCTAATGTCCAAACTTCCAAGTAAAGTTTATCCAACAGTGCATCCCAAACCAGAAAATCGTTGGTCTGTACCTGATCTTGGCAAAACAACTGAAATCAAGAAACCTATGGATATCAAAGTATCATCATCAGATTCAGATTCATCTTCCAGTAGTGACAGTGAAGATGAAACTGGAGGCCACATGAAAAAACAAGAGGAATTGCTGATTTTGCAGCTTCCAGGTAAAGTTCTTCCAATAGTACATCCTAAACCACAAAATCGTTGGTCTGTACCTGATCTTGGAAAAACAAAAGAATTAAAGAATCCTCTAGATACTAGGGCACAATCAACAGACTCCGATTCTTCTCCTGGTAGTGACAGTGATAATAAAAAAGACAAAATGACAAAATTGAAACAAGAGGATTTACTATTATCAAAGCAGCCAGTTCAAACAAACCAAAAAACAAGTCAAAAGCAAGGAAACCAGTGGCCTTCACTTGATCTTTGGAAAATAAGACAATTTAAAAGGCGTCTGGATATCAAAGCACCAGCACCAGTTTCAAATTCATCTTCTAGCAGTGACAGTGAGGATGAAACACGTGGGCATGTGATACAACAAAAGCAAGAGGAACTGCGGGTGTCAACGTCTTCCACCAAGATGTCAGCAAAGGTAGAATTGGAAAATCATTGGCCTTCATCTAGTCTTGGAAAGACAGATATCAAGAGTCCTCTAGATATTAAGGTACCATCTCTAAGTTCTGACTCATCTTCTAGCAGTGAGGATGAGACAAGAGGCCACATGAAAACGCAAAAGCTAGAAGAGCCACTGATCTTAAGGAATCCAGCTGACATAATTCAATCATTAAGATCTAACTCAGAAAATCAGTGGCCTACCCTGGATCTTGGCCAAATACCACATATTCAAAGACGTCTAGATATCAAAACTGTTATTCCTCGTGAATCATTGTTGAAAGTTGACGGAGAGATAAACCTTGAAGGAGTCAATCCATCCTTAACCAGACAGGTACATAATAAAGCTTCATCACCATTGCTACGATTGGGCCTCAGCAGCAAATCCCTGGGGTTTAAAAAACATGCATCACAGTCATCCAGTAGTGAAAGTGAGGATGAGAACAGAGACCAGAAAGCTAAAATCAGAGAAGATCAATCCTTTACATCAACAACCTCAGAGAAGTTCGTAAGGTTACACATAGCGCCTGGGATAAACATTCCTTACAATCCAAAGACAGACCACAACATCAAATTGGTAAAGTCTACTGATATTTCAGGTGACCTGGAGAACATGCCAACAAATGACACCAGCAGAACAACACTTGAGGTAGACTCAGAGCTTCAGTCAAGATGGGCCACAATGAATCTTGGCGTCTCCCGCTTCCGAAAGCGTCTCGAAATCTCATCCAATGCAACAGAATCCGATCTGATCTCCCCACCAGACTCTCCTTTCTCCTCTGGCAGTGAAAATGGTTCTATGAGAAGACAAAGACTAAGGAGAAGGTTTGTTGGGATCCAAGAAACAACGCACCAAAGCTCGTCTCCAGGGCTGGAAAATTTTCAACTAAATGTGTCTCCTACTCCAAGGAGTCCAGAAGACAAGTTCACTTTCTCAGATATAGTTAAACAGAGAATAAATAAAAATCACAGTGATAAAGATTCAACTAGTCCGTCAAAGCAGAGCTCTAATTCCTCTTCTAGCAGTGACAGCGAGGATGAGACAAAAGATCACAGTGTCACTGACCTGAGTCGTGGTGTTCCACGCATCAAGAGACGTTACGATATCAAGACACCATCTCCAGAGCGAAGTAATACCCCACCTTTTGGCATTCAGAATGAAGACTTGACAGAGCACAAAGCAGTGCACAGCACACAAGCATCAACTATCGTTGGACAAACAGATGAATCGCTTATCACTTATAAGCGATCTATTTTCAAATCCTTAACACTGCCAGGCAGTTCTTTCACACCGACTGGCAGTCGTCAAACTGTCGACCAAATACCTAATCTTTCAAAAGATGTGTCAAATGACAAGGACGTGTCTCTTGCCTCAAACGCCACAAAAAGTACAAGCTTTGATGACATCATAAAGAGGAGACTGAGACAATCCAGATCCAAGACCGATGGGGACCTGATGGAGAAAATAAAATGGACTCGTGTTGGTCATGATTTGCCTGACCTTTCAAGATCCAAATCAGTAAACGTGGACGTAATGTCCAAATCCCTGCCCCAAGCTTCATTCACAGAGCTAACTTCTCCCTCATACGATTCTGCCAGTAGTACAACTGCCTTTAGCATATTGCAGCTCAGCAAGAAATCAGATGCAACACAAACACACAAATATTCATCACTTAGTCTTGAAGTCACACCCTCTCCCTCCGGTGATGTTCTCCATGTGCTTGGAAACTCATCCCAAAGGACACCTGAGATGCAGAGGGCTGCATTAGGGGGCAAGAGTGACAGGAAAGGCCTGAGTGCCCTAAAAGCCATGTCACGAGAGAGGAAAAGCTGGGAGTGGGATGAAAATACACATCTTGCATTCGATACACAAGACGGCACCGTCTCCAGTCACAGCCAGTCTGAAAAAGACAAAGTCTTGTCTCGACAATCTCAAATTCATTCTCCTTCTGCGAGTGAGTCGAAAAAAGGCATAGATTTGTTGCTGTTGTACGGTGTCCCCCACTTCAAGAGACATGGCACTGGGGACTCGTTGACGGAGGCTTCACTTCCTGATCCAGCTACACCTCAGCAAGATGACTGAAGAGATGACTGAAGAGGGCAAAGGTGGAGATCTCCTTAATAAAGAAAAGATCCTGCTGGTAGAAAAAGTAAAACATACGAGAAGGTCTGAAATCAGAAAAACTGGCAGCCAACTGGAGCTTTTTTTTTTTTTTTTAACATGTACATTATTTTTAAGTGTAAATTATTACAACCGTATAAGCTTTGAAATTACATGTAAATATTTGTGATTAGTAATTTTAGGAGCACCCTCAATTATGTTTAATGTTTGAAACATTTTTTTGGTTGTTGCTTTTAAATGATCAAGACACCTTCAAATCAAGTTCACTATGAGATCATTTATACTCCTTACATTAAAACAATTTCCTAAAGTTGTAGTAGAGCCTGAGTATTTGTAAAAAGGTGGACTGTAATCGTGATGTCAGCTGTATTTTTCCCCCCAAACATGTTATATAGTCAGAGAATCCAGGAATCAGCCAGTAAGTTAATAAACCTTTTTATTTGTGTATAGACATTGGTTATAGTGAAAACAAACATATAGACACTCATTGTTTACATACATATTTACAGTCGGGACAAGGCTGTTCATCCTCCTGCATTTTCATTGGAGAATACTAAAAGATTTATCTCTACACAGTATTTGGTAAGCAATGAAACGGTTAAATCCAGTTTTTGCTAATGGTGGAGATCCCCAACGGAATCGTATGCATGTGATCTAACAACTGATTTCTAAGTGCATCATGACAACTGCAGAAAAAAAATTATTTATATAAATAAAATAAGAGTCTTCACACCAGTTGCAGCCGTCTTATTACTCTTTACGTAACGATGTGTGGGGATGGGATAAATGCAGGAGGGAACTCCTGATCCACCATGAGGTTACAGGTGTGTTCCAGGTCGTAGTGGACACAATTGTGTGTATTTTTTAATTTTTTTTCATAGGAAAAATAAAACTAACATGACTGTGTTTGTCAAATTAAGCACAAAACACATGCACAAATAACTGTACAAAACAAAGCATGTCTGAAAAATGTTTTCAAAAAATCTCATCCATTCACAAAAGGCTCTGTCAGAGCATGCATGCAAATAGTAAATCTTCTGACGGTGCAGCATCACATCACAGTCAAAGACAAAAAAGATTTTATACATGTGTTACAAGAACGTTACACTAGGCGAACAGAACAGCATAGCATCATCACGCACTTTCAAATGGTCAGTGTCCACATTTATTTTATTTTTTTTCGTTCACGCCCTATGGGTGGTACAAAGAAATGCTTTGAGCAAACCTACCTCACTAGCCTAAAGGACGCCGCGTCCTCAGAGAGGTCTCGGGTGTTCCACTGCAGCTGTAGTAACGCTGTCAGCGTTGGGAGGAATGCTACTCGTTAAAAAGGAGACCAGAAACTATCCGTGGACCGAGGAAGACGAACAAATGCCAAATACCAAGACAAAAATGGACACCATCTGGCACTATGTAACACAGCCTAAACAGTCTGAAATCATCCTGAAAGGTTACCTGACTACTTGTGTGTCACTGCCTGCATGTCCTGAATGTACGGTGTCTTGCAAAAAACGTTGAGCACCCCTGATTTTTTTTTCCCCCACGGTTTGAAAAGTTGCAAACACTAAACATCGGTGCATTTTGATGGGAATTTTATTTTTTTTTGTGACAAACCACCACAAAGCAGTGGAACATACTGAAGTGGAAGGAAAATTAAGTTGTTTTTTGTTTTGTTTTGTTTTTTATCCTAATTTGAGAGTTGTGTGGTGTGTTTGTATCAGATCCTATTTACTCAGGGGGTTTTGGCGGGGGGTTACAGAAAACTCTATAAAGACCAAGGAACAGAGCAGACAGGCCACGGAGAAAGTAGTGAAGATGTTTAACTACAATGGACACAAGGTGGTGTATGCGTACCACTATTGCATATTAAATTATACTGGAAGCACTTTGCTGTTCTCTAGTGGCCACACTCATTCTAAATCATTTCCAATATAGCTCATTTACTAAATACCTACATTTGTACATCTGGTACATGCTATATTCAAATTAATATATTCCATTTAAAATAGTTTGAAAAAAACAACTTATTTTATTAAATAACAAATCCAGACAAGGATTTAAGGCAGAGTTGACATCCTTAGCTTGGAACATTGTTCAGAGTATTCATCTTATAATGCAAGATGATGTCTGTAACAGATGTCTGTTTGTCTACCCAAACAAACATCATCTGGATAAACAGAAGAAGGTGCAGAAAACTGAATGACTAATCTAAGACTCCACAAATCTGACCCTCAAGTACAGCATGAATGGCCAAAGGAAAAGCATTGAAGAAGTCATCAGAAGTGGGATTTACCATAAGATACAGTAAACTCAGGTCAGATGAGACCAAAATTTGACTTTCTAGCCAACAGGGAAAAAACCCTGTTATGGAAAACTGACACTGCATATGGCTCACTTCATCATCCCCACCGTTATTTATGGTGGTGGCAGGATCATGCTGGAGTAATACTGTTCTTTTCAGAAATGCAGTTGATAGGCAAACTACTAAATTAGCAAAACACAGCAAGAAAATCAGTTGGAGTCTGCAAAAAAACTTCAAATTAACACAACTAGTAGACTTAAAGAACCAAAACAAACCAAAAAAATAATACATTACAACTATAATTGCTGTGAAAAGTAGTTGTAAGCAGGACTAATTCAGGGGGGTTGAATACAAATACATGGTCCAATTTTCAAATTTTTTTATGCATCATTTTCCTTCTGCTTCAGAACAAAGCACTACTTTGTGTCGGTCCACTACATGAAATCCCAACGAAATGCGTAGAAGTTTGTGTTTGTTTTCCAACAAACTTTGGGTGGAAAAAAAAGTAAGAGGTGTGAATACTTTTGAAAGGCACCGTAGAGTCACATGTAGAAATGTTAGGGTTTGTTGGTATCTGTGCGGGACACACAATGCGACTTTCCATGTTTGAGGCACAGTAATACTCTTATCTACGCAGCGTAGAGACATAAACCGGTCGATAGACCAATGAATGCAGAGCAGAGCACTGGTGGCTCACGGTTGCACTGTAGTAAGAGTTGGTAAGCAGCAATGCTGATTCGTTTGGTGTTATGAGGTCTGAAGTCTTTGCATGGGGGGCTAGCAGAAAGTTATCAGCAAAACAGGAGGAGGGACAAAAGAGGGGAAAAAATGGAGGGAAAGAACAAACTGGCTTTTTTTTTTAATAGTAAACGGCGCAGGCATCAGAAACCTGCAGTCAACCCTTTGACACAGTGTGCTTTTTAGGAGAACTACTAAACTAAACAAACCCACAAACAATAGTTAGTGCCATCTGTCCCGAGGAGCTCAGGTCGAAGTTCATTGCACGGGTCTTTTAATACTCGAGTGTGCCTAGGGGGTTTCCGAGTGATCCCGGTTGAGAGTCGAACACAACCCGCGAATGGTCGCCCCTGTTGGTTTCCCTGCGCTGACTACGCCATTTTGTTTCCACCGTCAGCGTACGACAGATACCGTGTCATCCCAACACAGACAACAATATGAGACGTCACAGTGACAGAGAGCAACGCCACTCGGTGGGGTTCGGGAACGGGGGTCCACCCCACAATGCAACTTCCATGGGGAGCATAACTCTACAAGGACAGCGCTCCTCCGAACAGGGAGTTGGAGGGCAGCAAAACCCCCAAACCACCCACTTACCCACCCGCCCACAGCCTGAACCCCTTCTTTTAACCAGGAGGCACCAACTGTCACTGCCTTACCGATTTTGTTGTGTTTTGCTTATTGGTTGTTTATGCTCAAGAGTAGTTGTGATCACAGTTAAACTTTTTTTTTCTTCCATTCACCCTCTCACCCCTCATCTGTAGCTATGACATCTGTCTTTCCTTGTACCATTCCACAAACTCATCCAGCAAAACAGGCCCTGACAAAAGGAAGAGACACAGAGTCATTACTACCGTAACAAATCAGTGGGATACCAGAGATGCACCGATCCGATATTAACATCTGTATCAACCCCAATATTGGATTTTTAAAAAAAATTTTTTTTTAGATTGGGTATCGGGCAGATCTATTCAGTCTAATTCTATGATTTTGCTCTGAGTGATGTCATGCTTTATTATTTATTTGACATTATATTCAGAATTCTTAGTTTTCAAAACAATTTTAAAGAAGGTTTGTAGCAGTTTATTTTAGTTTTTTAACATTGGTAGTCAACCGATTGTTTTTCTCAGTTTATTATTAATTTTACATCGACTGTTAATTAATTAAAGTTGTGTTGTTTTTACATGCGTGACCAAGATTATGACGCTATTGCCATATTTAAGCATGCTGTAATGGTGCAGTGTTATGAAATAAATGTGTAATTCAGTGCATTTATGTCTGTTTAAAAAAAATTAACGCTTTAGGGACTTTTGCTTTAGCACGATATTCTGAATCAGATCAGTTTTGCTGATACTAAACCTCATATCGGTATCAGAAGTGGAAAAAGGAAAAAGAAAAAAAAGGATCGGTGCATCTCTATGTCATACATTTCCATTCAATCGGGTTTTGACTTACAGGCACCGTCTTCATCATAGTTACTAAGGTCCAGGTTGATTGTCCTGCTGAACTCTAAAACATTGCACCACTGGTCTTTGTTGATGACTTTGTACTTGGATTGCTAAGGAACAAAAGAAAAACCAAGTGCTTCAGATTAGATACGGTTCCGTGTGGCTACATACGTGTTATCGATATGCTCACCTCTAAAAACTGATTAAACACAGGAAACAGAGGCCATGTTTTCCCCAGGAGAAGCCCCAGCATGCACTTTGCTGTGTTCAAGTCCAGACTCCTCTGATCTTTTTCCTGTTCAATGAAAAACCACCAAAAAATACTCATGTTAAAATTCAGGCAAAAATGGCATGAAACCTTTTTATTTTTTTTTTCCTTTTCTTCTTGTTTCTTTGAATTTTATGCGATACACCAAACCAAAGCTGCACGGCCTATTCTCAGCTCAGCATTAGACTTTCCTGTTGAACCGACTCTGCCTAGTCACACATCCCCCCCCCAAAAAAATATTCAAAACAAAATGCAGCTTGGAAAACTGAAATACTTTGCCACTATACTACCTGACACGCTATTGGCTGGAGTTTGAACCCACAAGCCACATGATTGGTTGTTTATTGAGTCAATTACACTGTGATATAATCCATTTACTAATTAAGAAACGTCTCAAAACAAATGGCAGTGTTGTGTAACCATTTCTCACGTGGAGCTTTTCCAATCAGTTGAAATTAATTAAAAGTCTGACTTCTCTCTCTCCGTCTCTCTCTCAACTTACTCGAGCGAAATCAAAGGCGTATCTGTAGATGAGCTTAAAACTGGTGCTGTCGCTCAGGACAGATCTCAGGTAGTCGAGCGAATTCCTCAGTCTCTCAGTGGAATCGCACCTTAAAAGAAATAAAAAAAACAGTAGAAGTACCTCAGAGAGGGTCAATACTTAAAAACAGCTCTGCTGAATTGAACAGAATTTGAATAGAAAGAGATGGAAACATGGTGGCTGGCTTACTGCAGTGAGCCCATGCCTCTTAGCCACTCCTGAAGAGTGAAGTACCCCATACTCTGAGCATCCAGCTTCCAAGCCAGAACCAGCATCACCACCTGGGAATAAAATGTAAAAACGACAGTCGCATAAATTGTTAAACAGGAGCGATTCCTTTGGCAGGCTGTTACCGGACCTCAATGACCAACTCAATGGAAACTGACAGTACAGGCTGGGAGTTCCAGGAGGATTATCTGGGAGAACCAGAGATCACGCCCCAGGCAACAATGAAAAAAAAAATCTGCTTACATTCTCTGGCTCTACTCCAATGTCCTCGCAGAACTTCTCTATGCCCTCTGGACCCACGACGTCGTCACAACCTGGTTTAGATAAATGAGCAGCGTCAGTTCAGTTTTTAGAGCTGTGAACGCACAGCAGTGATGGATGGATGAATGGATGAAGGAAGCTATTTACCTGCATACTCATAGAACCACTCCAAACATCTTTTACTGGAAAACGTCTCCTCCTCCCGGATCTGCGACGTCTCATGTTTTCTGAAAATACTGCAGTTGAGGAGACAGTCAGCAGAACCATACACACAGTACAGCATGTGAAAGTGAAGAAAGTTAAGATATCCTTTATAAAAATCCCTACTGGTAAAACAGCAGAAAGAGCCATCTTTATGCCCATTTCTACTTTATAAATCAGACAAATCAGGTTCTTAGCAACACCATCTTCCACATTTTGTAACAATACAGAAAAAAAACTTCAACACATTTCATTTGGAATTTACGTGACAGACCAACTGAGCAATTACAGGGTTTCTGTAGGTTTCAGCCATTCAAATTTAAGACGTTTCATGACCTTGTGAAGGCCACCTTGATTGAAACTTAAGACAGAAAAAACTGCTAGTATGCTAGCAAATATATGCCACACTAGTATATCCTAATATGTTAGCTAATATATGCCATGATAGTATATCCTAGTATGCTGGCTAATATACTACTATGCCCTTGGTAGCTAGGTAGCAATGTATGCTAGCTACTCTTACACACAGTACAGCGTGTGTGTAGACTCTCAGAGTGCAAGGGTAGCTAGCAAGGGTATATTAGTAGCTAGTTACTGGTAGCCTCAACCACTTTAAGTCACTGAACCTAATGAAAAGGTCTTAATGTGACATCAGTGTGCTGTGGTGGCGCAGGGGTTAAGCACAACCCACATATGGAGGCCTTAGTCCTCGATGCGGCTGTCGCAGGTTCGATTCCCGGCCTGGTGACCTTTGCCGCATGCCTTCCCGACTCTGTCATTATCCACTTTCCTGTCAATTCACTGTAAAATAAAGACCACTAGAGCCAATAAAACCTTTAAATATATATATATATATCATCTAAAAACAATGTATTGTTTTCTCCTACTTCACAATTCAGAAGATCTTGTTCTTAAGATCTTACATTTAATATCTTACATGAGTCTTGCATTGGTTAATGCTTTTTGTTAATCACTTTGTAGAACTTTGAGATTTACATGTAAAGAGCGTTATAAATAAAATTTTATTATTATAGAATATTGATCCCAAAGGGGAAATTGGTTACTGTTGAGGATCTCCTCCTATCCAAAGTGTTAAATACAACATTTATAACACTAGTGTGAAATTACAAGTAATTTAAATATGATCCGAACACAAAATAAATTAAATAAAATGAAAAACAAGAAAATTTGCTACAAAATGTTTCCACAACAATGTGTTGGTTCATCAGAAAATCCCAAAAAAACACATTTTATTGTTTTACAAAAATAATAAAATATTTTTATTATATTCACTATATAGAGGTAATGCGGCACAATGGTTGTAATGCGGTTGTAATGCTGCACAATGTGGAATAGTTCAATTGATATGAATATTTTTGTAAAAGAAGAATACAGAAAGAAAAAAAAACTACTAGATCTTGAACAAAGGAATCTCCCACCTGTCTTGGCGACTTTTCTTGGCTGATAGGTCGTCTCCAGCAGAAGGTCTCCTCTTTTTTCTCGGCGGCATGGCTCTAGAGCAGCAAGCTAGGAAGGAAACAGAATTATTGTACGACAATCTGGACCACTGGCTGCCCTAGCAATGCCTCAGAAAGACGTGTAAAAAGCCCTAAAAACAAATGTACGCTTTACCATCAGCATCCCCTCACCCTAATTGGAAAACACTGAACCAGTGAAGAAAAGTCCCTCATTGGGACAGCACTGTTGCAACAAAAAAAAATAAAAATCACCGATATGTCTTCTTATTGGTGCTTCCAATACAGTATCTTACCACCAGAATATTCAGGAGCCCTGCTAGGAAAAAGCTTCTTACTATCCTATCATCACAAATGTAAACTTCAATTAGAAATGGGTGCTTTGGTCAAAGATTGGACTTTTCCGTACAAATAGACCAGACTACATATAGACTCTGGAGCTTGCAAGGCGTTACAGAACAAGTGCACCGGAGCTACTATTATTTACCTAAAGCTATGCAACAGCTTAGGTGTGACACCTTCGTGTGAACATGTGATGTACTGATGCTGCTACATTTCTTGCAGTCACTAGGCCCCACCTGGAGTTTAAAAGTGTTTGCATATTTTTGCACAGGCTTCTTAAACCCTCCAAGGTGAGTGCATGTGATAAAGCTCTGTTCCAAAACTTCCAGCCTTGTTAGAGTGGATGACAGCATGAACGCTGAAAACATTTTCAAGAAGAAATGCGATGGTCTTTGAAGGGAAACTGAAAATAGGTCACTGTGTTTCAGATTATGCCATGTGGGTTTACCTGAGGGGTGGCTGTCCTGTCCAACGTCTTCGGTCAGATTCTGACAAAAGATAAAAAATAAAAATAAAAAACATGTGGAAACGTGACTGATATGTTCAGTGACATGGAGATTCAAATAATAATAATAATAATAATAAAAAGATGACAACAGATATTTACCAGCCGGTGTAAGGTGTGATGGATCTTGTGGATACTGGCCAGTGTCGTCAGATGGGAATTCAGCTGAAAATCTAGGTCCACAAGAGAACAGATGTAAAACAGTATATTCTAAATGTTCGTAACTGAGCAGGGGTACAGGTTGAGCGACATCATCGTAGCACAAACCAACTCTATGATCGTATTTTGGGACTATTTTTGGTTAGTAACCAACAGATCATGCGGATGGTCTCCAAATCGAGTTTTCATGTCCTAGAAAACTGTAGAGGAGGTCTCTCCCTCAACTCGGAACGTATTCGGCCATTTCAGCAACCCTGTCACAAAAATAATCGTAGCCGATTTCTGATTTAAAGCTGTCATCAAGTGGTGACTTACTTCTAGGGACCAAACTTTGGATAAAATAGCCAACGCGTGCAGACGAACGGAAAGCACTAGCTGCATACCTAAAATAGCAGTCCAGACAAGCAACTTGCACAGAGTTTACAAAGTATCCAGAGAGCTTTGGCCGTATGGGTGTTGTAGTTCTTCTTCTTGGAGGAGGCCATTAGGGGTTGCGACTCCGCTTGGGATGCGGAACTACAACTCCCAAGCCTTCCCGAAACAACTACTTCTCTCAGACCCCGTCTACCCCCCAACATTTTTCTCCCTGACTGAATACGCTTTACATTGATTAAAAAATGTATCGCTATATGGCTACTGGCAGGAGAGCTCTGCGCAGACGTTTTGCAGCAGCTGATGCAGGTGACGCAAGGAGCGACAGCGGCGCTGCGGCAGGCAAACCAAAGATGTTTTAGACAACTGCGTCACAATTTTCATTCTCCCCAACAGTCCGCAGCTGGCCAGAAAATCGGCCGATTGACGGTGACATTACGTCGGTGTCAAGTTTGAGCCGAAACGAGCCCGGCGAGGAAACCAGGCACGACGAATAATAATTATGAAAAACACACCACAACTCACCGATAACCATCGAAAACAATCTGAACTCAAACAACGTCGGCGGGATTTGACCGAGCACTGAATGCACAACACGAAAAACCGACTGCAGACGACCACGAAGTGTCTTACTGATCCTTCTGCAGGCTCAAAACAAGTGAAATTACAGTAGGCGTCCGTCCTTTGTTGTCGCCCCAGACAGTACTGCCAAATACAAAGAGGGCAGCAAATAACACGGGATTCACCAAACCTCACGGAGCCACGGGACAAAAGCGGATGTAGAAACCCCGCACGTCCGCTTCCTTCTCTCTGACACGCGACTCCCTAGCCGACAAACACCGCAAATTAATACCGAAAAGCCTCTGAAACGTTTCTACTTACTTGCCGCATCAGAGTGCATTTTTATGAAACATACAACTGTCTGTGGGAAGTCCGTAGACCGGCCAATAGGCGGGCCTTGCTAGCGTAAGTGACGCCCGCAGACGGTGGGTGCGTTCTCTTACAGTCAGCCGGTGGATTACCCGGACAAACCGGTGTGAGAGGAGATACCCTTTTGAATAAAGCAAATACTAGGTTTTGAGTTCAGATCCGTTAATGACACTTCGCACCCTAGTTGAGCATGGCTCCAGCTACAAGTCAGAAATAATGGAACAAGCACAATATTTGGAATGTATTTATTATTTATCACATCCAGACAGCATGTTCAGATGAGATACAAAACATCAGATGGGCAAATAAATTATTTGCATCTGAAAGTTTGTTTGTGTTTCAAATGCAAGGCAACCATCTTGGATATTGAAAAATTCTGGGGTGTAATCAGAAGTCAGATTTTTCCCTTCTTCGACTTTCAAATCACCCAGAAAACAGCACTTGTACTTCAAACTCAGCTTTTTCAAGTTACCAGCTGTAATTACAAATGAGCCCCCAAAGTTGACATCCCAACATGGAAAGTCAGAATAATGCCAGTATGGCTTTCACAAATGTCACTTCTGACAACTTGTATCTGATTATCTCTCATGTTTGCTTGGAGTGTAGGTGTATAAAGAGGCTACCCAGGATGTGCCCTGAGATCCTGACTTATGATTCCGTTCAAATGGTGAACAGATATCACCGCTTGTCTCGCCGATTGGCAAATGGTGCACACCCAATGACTGAAAGTCCGCTTTGCAGGCTCCGCCCCCTTTCTTGATAGCCATTGGCTGCTGTAAGTGACACTTCAAAAAAATACACTTTGAGTCCTCCCTCAAGTAAAATTGATTGGTCGGAGGTCGACGACCGGGGCCGCACTTTGAGCGTGTCAATCAACAAACCGTCCTCGTGCAAACCTAAAAACCAGCCCACGATGAAATGTGATTGGTTGTTCGAATATTAATTGACTTCACCAGATAAGCATGGAACGGGTTTGCTCAATATCGACACAGCAGGACGATGGAAAAAAAGTGTCGGTATTGTCAGTACGTTTGCTTGTACTGTTAATCTTAACCCACTTCACCACAGACACCAAACATCCAGACTTCTGGTTTTTATACTTCTGTGTTCAAATTGTTTATGATTGTTTTGATTTCGCTGCTTTTTTGTTGTTATAAATTACCTAAGGATGGCAGTGTTGGAACAGTCACAAATACCAAGTTTTTCCACTCAATTATAATTTTCATTACACATAATGACGTTCTAAAATAAACGCCAGGTAAATTTAGTTGACGTTTCATTAGCGTTTCATTAGCAATTATTATTATTTGCCTCGCTTTTCTTCTCTTCTTAAACCAAAATAAGTTTACAAGCTGATATTAGCTGGTTAACTGGTCAGACCACCCGTTCAGGTAGGAAACCTGCAGTGGTTTGCTTTACAGACGTACATGCAACTTGTAGCTTGCTAACATTTAGATGACTGTTTTCCTAATGAGAGTGAGGTGTGGCACTAATAACCCACAGCTAGACTACTGCTGATAAAGATGTACTTCTCTACTTGAAAACCTGTGACTACTCTGTGTCTACAGGCAATTTATTTACTAATTAAAATTGTGAAATTTGTATATATTACATATATATTGTCATACATAATTAGTGTTCATCTAGGTTAACTTTGTGTAATTTTGAACTATAGACAGTTAAGTTTATTTAAACTTGGTACTGTGTTTCAAAAAGATATATCTCATAAAGTGTATCTCCAGTTTTGACAGCACTAGGAGTAGAAATTTACACTTTTTCATGTACTTCAGGGGAAAGTGCTACTTTTAACCTATAGCAGTTTTGTAACAACAAAAAAGGACAATATGAACATGAACAACAGTAGAGTTTTGTAGGTCTTCATTTTTTTTCCCTTTCTTTTATCGCCACATCAAAAGGCTCCTCCACCGGACCGCCAAGTGCATTATATACAAAAATTAATGACCTGGAGTCTTTCTGAAACATGGATAATAGTCACAGTAAGTTTTCTGTATAATAACTTGTTTTCTTAAGCTTAGACTAACATAATGATTAGATGGTGATTGTAAGTCAAAAGTTTCCAGTGTGTTTATTTTTCAGTCTGCCTGGATATCAAGGTTTCAAAAAAAAAAAAAAGATGTGTTACAGAAATCAGATTAGAGGCCAAGTTCAAACAAAGGTGCGGCTATCTGAATGAGTAGTTAAGACTCTAGGTAATAGGTCATATTTAATTCACCGATTTCATTGGTTGGAACGTCAGCATGTTGTGGCTTGTGCAATCCTGTTGCAAGACTATGTAGATGTTATAGCAACTTGGAACACCTGCCATACCCCTTCATGTTTTCACATTGTAAGCACGGTTCATTAGTAGGGAAAATGAAAACCGTAAACATTCTCGGACAGGATAAATGTACAAATGCATGCCACACTTTTAAGGTTTTGATTTCTAAAGAGTTTTAAAAATCATATCCGTTCATCATCCTTTTCCTCCCTCTTTTATGTACTTCGTATCCCTTTGGATAAAGTGTAAAGATCTGCGGCAGCATCCTTTTTTGTAAAGTTTGATTTATGTGGAGATCAGAGAATATTTCCAAATTAGCAGAAAAAAAAAACAACTCACATTTTAAGCATTTCCTTTTGTCTAGGCTCTGGTATATTCAATGTTAATAATGTGTTTTTCAAATTATTAATCATAAAGTCAAAAAAATGATGACTTTTGTATATGCTCTCTGATTGTGTGTGGACACAACATCTATTATAAAATAAACCTACGCTTTGTTTTGCCCTTTTAGTCTCATATTACAAATGACAACCCTACAGGTGTAGTACTACTATGTATTTTTCCTGATTAAAGTGATTTATACTGTAATTTCTTTAAATCACATTGAATTACCTGTACATGTGCAGTGTGTTGTCAGGATTTTTAAGGGGGGTGGAGTTTAAAAACTAGTCCAGGGAGGAGCCTCTCCACTTAGTTTATCTGAAAGCGGACGGCAGTGGAGAGGTCGTGTAGCACAGCTGGTAGTGCAACGAGTGAAGCCTCCTCCAAAATGAGTTCTGGAAGTGGAGAAACTACAACAGTGAAGACAGGAGAGACTCCTGCTGCTCCTGATTCAGCTCCAGCCAAACAGGGCTGGAAGGTGAGAGATAATCAAAAACATGACACCTATTACTGGAAGCCGCTGTGTGTTTATCTGATGCCTAACCTGTCCTGCGTGTGCGTCTCACAGTGTCCCCTGAGCGACGCTCACGTCCACCGGGAAGATGTGAGGAAGGTGTGGAAAGAGTGCCAAGAGGAAAGCTTCTGGTACAGAGGTAATCTCCTTTTAGAGATGAAGCACACGCCATGATCTTTCTGAAAATGAGAAATTCTCGCAACTTTTAAATTGTTAAAACAAGAAAACACTTCAATGTGTTCTTCCATGTGTAGAAGAAGTCACTTATTCACTGAAGAGTGTGTTTACATTCCTCTGTGGGTTTCAGAGCGAGGATCCCCCCCCACCAAAAAGTAAACTACACAAAAGCAAAAAAATATCTTCCATATGTGAACATTTTTGTTTTTAAAGTAGAATTCAGCTAAGTAGCACAGCCTGCATTGTCTTTGTTTCTGGCTACGGCTGGGCGGCGATCGGCTGGGAGTGTCCAAGATGTCAATGATGACGTAGATCAAACTGATTTAAAGAAAAAAAAAATCAATCATGATTCTACAAGAGCGACAAAACAAAGAAATGATTTGTCAAAGTGACGGCTAAATTAAAGCAACCTGAGGTGTTTATGTCATGTATCAAAAGACAACAGCACCAAAGTTATCGAGATGGTGGATGAGAAATATCCTTTCCAATGTTGGCTGATTAGGACTCCAAAAAACAGAAAACGTTTTTGTTTTATGTGGCAACAGTTTTTAATCTTTATCCCTCCACATTCTCTTTCTCTCTCTCTCTCTCTCTCTGCATTCCTCCACTCCATGCTCCAGCTGCTTCTCCTCTTCCTTCACCATGAACTTGTGAAAACACGAACCGACAACAATCAGCACTTCCTCTATTTGTCCCTTTGACCTCCAAATAATCAGGAGTAGTCTCACCACCACTCCAGGGGTCAAAGTTTGGAAACGGGCAAAAGGCGATTGATTTACGCTAAGAAGGGAAAAAAATAAAAAATAAAGTCTCTTGTTGCCACTGGATCTTGAAACTTGTTTTTGAGAAAGTCTCTGTCATGATGAACAAACAGTCTGACGTTTTACTGCTTTTAGTAATTAAGAGTGGGACGTTATTTATGTTTTACTACAAATATTTATTCCCATTTATTAGAGATACACTAATCAGGTTTTCCGGGGGTTTTTAGATCCTTTCCTGTAAAGATTTAGGCTAATTCTGATTTTTTTATTTCTTTTCCAGAGATCGTTGCGTATATGTGCTGAAGGCATCTAGACAGCTTCGAATTCCTTAGAAATTTAAAGAATTACAAATTCATACATGTTAAAGCGTGTGTACCTGATCTTCATTTGATTTTCAATAAACTGAAAAAATGCGCCCAAGAACATGATGATGTTTGATGCATTTGCTAATAAAAAAAAATGGTGGGAATTTTTGCTTTTTGGGTGATAAACCAGATTTAGTCATGGGAAAATGATCCAATTCCGATCTCTGGCCAAGTGATCAGTCCATCTCTATCATTTATCTGACAATGTATTGATTTTATTGGCGTCTTAATATCATTTATCCAATTTCCCCTTTCTTTCAGCTCTCCCCCTGTCTGTGGGCAGCATGGCTGTCACGGGTGGTCTCATCTACAATGGTAAACACTCCATTATTTCTCCAAAAACACCACAGACAATGTATTTCTCTGCTGAATTTCATTTTAACCGAATGCTTTTATTCCCATGCAGGTGTTTGGAAATCATCAGCAAGGTTTGGCCCTTTTCCAAAACTAGCAGGTCTGTTCTGTTTTCTCTGCATATGGGGATTTTGTGAGTTATAATAATAATAATAATAATAATAAGTAAATAGTGAGTTTTATGTGATTCCTTTTTAGTTGCGGGGCTCCTCGGGTTTGCTGTGGGAAAAGCTTCGTATATTGGAACTTGTCGAAGCAAGTTCCAGGAGCTCGGTATTAAAGACGGCCCGGGATCTGGGCCCTGGTCCAGAAAAGGCCCGTGTGGTCCAGGACACAGGTGGGCATGGTGTTGGCTTTTCAAATGTTTAATATCATCTCATTATTTTCAATATTTTACAGAGTTATTTGTCAAAATTTGCATATATGTTTACATCTACATCCAAATTCTTCTTTTTCTGTTTTCACAAAAAGAAGGAAAGAGTTCGGAAATTTCAAACTGTATTTTATAGAATCTCATTTCAGTGCTGAACGGTCTGTCTGGATCAGGGTTGACCAGTCCAGTCACTTTAGATTTTGAACTAAGGATAATCAAAGAAGAAACATAATCTAAAACGAACTGTGAAACAGTTCTTAAGTATGGGACAAACGTTTGGGTCATCAGTTCTATCAGCCACCTGAACAACACAGAAAGGAACACAATCGTTATTAACTAAACAGATAAGCATTATATAATTTTCTTATCTCAACAGGCACTGCCATCATGAGTGTGAAGAATGCAAGAAAAAACCTCAAGCTGCACCAGCAGAGCAAGCTTAAAGCTAAAGGTACACCGAGCTAATCTCAACAGTTCTACAAAAATGAGAGTAAGAAAAAACATTTTCAGCAACTTTTATGATTTTGTTTTTTTTGTTTGTTTGTTTTTTTCAATCCTTACCTTCATTCATTTTCCACAATGTGCTTTTGTTTTCTTTTGCATTTTCAGCCCCAGCATCACCACGGAAGGAAGCAGCTGCCTTTATTTACCTGTTGCAGGATGTCTGGATGTCAAGTGTGAATGTACTCCGTGGAAGCTTTCTAGTGTCCTGATGTTGTGTGTGTGTGTGTGTGTGTGTGTGTGTGTGTGTGTGTGTGTGTGTGTGTGTGTGTGTGTGTGTGTGTGTGTGTGTGTGTGTGTGTGTGTGTGTGTGTGTGTGTGTGCGCGCGCGCGCGCGCGTGTTTTGTTTTGTTTTGTTTCTTCTCCATAAAATCCACTAGAGGGCGCAAGAAGACTTTCGGTCATTCTGTAGAAACGCAAATGTTTTTTTTTTATCTGAGTAAATGCGACCTTGTAAACAAGAGTGCAAAGTCTCTTTTGTAGGTTTAATTATTATCAACATCCAAACAAACAGGAAACTTCCTATGATATAATCTGAGTTGGTAACATGTGCTCCCCAACGTTGCTGCTGAGCAAATGATAAAAACTTTGCCATTTTCATCTATGTACACTGAGGAGAAATGTGTCATTTTGCGGTGTTGAATCATCCTCCTGTTGCAACATTACAAAATTATGACTGTATTTGCTCTGTAGCAGAACATAAGGTGTGATTCTTTCCTTATAAGTACCATGCATCTGACGAGGATCTCTCTCCTCCACAGCCAAGTAGGCTTATTTTTGCAGTATTTTAAAATTAATTCATCATGAATGTTTTAATGAGTTGCAAAATGTATTTTAGTAGTTTGACTTAGTTATGATCTGAATTTTCAATCAAAGAAAAAACAGATTTACTTTGATCCATGGACTATTGACTAATGGATTACAAACTGAAAAGAATTGCCCCCCAAATCAGGAAATAAAATGTTTATACAGAGTGGAAGATAAATGCAGCAGAATTGCCTCATGAAAGATTCTAAAAATGTTTAGGTCATTCTCTCTGTTTCTGAGTTGTGGTTAATACTTGACAGCAGTCACACAGTGGCAACTGTTAAATATCAAAAATTGTGCTTCATAAATGATGTAACAAAAACACCACATTTTTATCAAGCTCACATAAACATGACTGTATTCCAGCCAGATTAGAAGGCAAATGGGTTTGCATGTGGCTACTTGAATGTATTTAGTTAAATGAAAAAAGTATTGTGTTTAAATTATGCCGGCATATATTTTTAAAGACTTTATAACTTGATCATTTTAAAACAGAGATCCATCAAAGATAAATGTGACTCTTTTCAGGTTTCTATTAATGACTAAAAATAGATTGAGAAGGTGTAATATTTATTTCCATTAAAAGTGAATGTTTATTGTTATTATGCTGCTATTACAGTATTACAGAAGTATTTATGAACTTGTTTAGATGTTGTAACATTGCAACCACAAATCTCAACTTGTGTTTTTAAAGTTTATATTAATTTAATTACAATCACAAAACATGTAAAATGTATGCAACTTGTGCTCACATTTATAGATATCCATTAAATCACAATTTTACTACCAGAAACGCTTGAGAAAAAAAGGAAATTTGCACACTTATTAACAAATTTAATAAGTGTAGCTATTAGTCCCCTCGCTAGATGTAAATTCAACAGACAAAAACTTAAGTCACTTGTCAGCATTTTTACGTCTCATTCAAAGCCATGTTAATTGTAGTTTGTGTGAGCTCTCCGCCCATCATAGCACATATCGGTGTACTCCGAAAATTAAAACAAATGTATAACTCTGCCAATGCCGTCCTCCGAAAGACGTCATCCAATCAACAAGTAATCAGCTTAAAGTTGGAAAGTAATTTATCCAATCAGAAAACTGTGCTACATGTAGGCGTATTTTTTACATCCAATTATAATCAAAAAGGAGGAGCCAAAAGGGTTGCCGTTGGCTCTGACAGAAGACCTCTACCGACTCACAAAGAGACTGCGAAAAAAAAGAGAAAAAAAATCACACCACTACGCAAATCCTTCCAATGGAGGAGGGCCAGGACGTTCAAGCTCGCTCGGCAAATGAAAAGAACGCCTGCAAGCTAGCGACCTAGCTCAACTAAAAGGAAGAAGAAGCAAAAGTTGTAAGTAACGTCAACATCCCAAATACTGCTGAAATTAAGAAAAAAAGTGTTTTCTGTCAAACGCAGCTGGCGTTGAGCTGAGTTACTAACTTTGTTGATATTAACGTTAGCCTTTCAAAATAGGCTGCCGTAGCATGCTAAAGAAGGAGTTTGGCTGTTCTGCTAGTGTTAGAGTTAATCGCCTTCCCTCTTTGCAAGTTAAATGGTAAACACCGCTCACGTACTTGTTGTCATTGCTTGTCTCGCTTCCTGACGGCTAGATTAGCCCCTTATATTTTGTATGTTGTTGGCTTGCGGAACGTTATTTTAGCCTTTACAACTGGCTGGTTGAGCTAAAGCAAGTTGCTGGTGCTAGTTAGCTCCTTGCTCAACACTAGCAGTTTCCTCTGTAGAGTGAAAACGCTAGGCTAAGATGCTAACTGAAGCCTACTGCAAATCCTATTCGTCTTATTTTGTTTTTAAATGAATGTTAGCTTCTTGTTGTGTACGGTCTTAGTGTTTGTAATGAAGCAAAAATTATGACCTAACCGGCTAAGTAAGTTTACCCGCAGCAGTCAAAAATAACCAAGCAGATTTAAGCCACTGTTTTTCTGGGATGTTGCATAAATCTTTTGAAAGCTACAACAAAATTGAGTTGTATATAACTACAAACAACAACAAATATTTTGTTAGTCTGAGGTAACTTAAAAATAATAATAATACGTTTAAGTGCAAGAGACTGTAACATGTCTGTGCACGGTGACTCTTATGCAATAGCATAACATTAGGCGAACTTTCAGCTCTGCATCTGACGTTACTCGGATAAAAAGCATTTGTTCAGCGTCTCTTGGATACACACAGAAAGGAATCTGGCCAGATGTGTGAGAGGGGGTAGAAGGGCAACTATTTAAGAGGAAGGCGCCGTGACAGATAAAATACCGGTTTGTGTGTACAGTACTGACTCCCACGACTATATTAACGTAGATGACGCTCTTAAATTTTGTTCTCTCTGTCTTCACTTAAGTTTTGTGACAAATATGTAGAGGACAAGTACAAGGACCCATCCCACTTTAGCTTCTTTTTTTTTTTTGCACCACGTTTGGTGATTTTGATTGTTTAATTCGGACTAGCACAAAGTAGTGTATGTTCATTGCATGGAAAAAGATAGTGTTTTTTCTTTTTTTGACATTTTTTCCAAAAACATTTACATTAATGAACAAGCAGCAGACAGACAGGTCAGGAATTAAATTGCTGGGACATTTAAGGCAAGTTTAGGTCAGGTTATAAAACAATGTCCCAATCTGTGTTTAACCTGTTTTTTCTGAAAATGGGAAGTGTTGGAAAAAAAGTGAAGAGGAATGACATTAAATGTAGGAAGCATTTTTAGATGCTGTGAAAGACTTTAGACTTGGGTGAAGGCTCACCCACACACACCGTCAGACCTACAATGTAATGATTGCAATTAAAGCATATTCACACGTTTGACTATCTCAGTCAAAGTCCAGAGTTAAATCCAATTGATAAATTTGTGTCAAGACTCGAAAAGAGTTCACAGACGCTTTCCCGTCCATACAGATTCATGTCGAACAAAACTTAAGCTCTCTGGATGCGCGAAACCGTCAGAGACGTCGCCCAAAAGACTCGCAGCTCCGACTGCAACAAAAGTATTGAATAAAAAGTATTGACTCAGCATTTGTGAGTAACACCAAAAAAAAATAAAAAATTTGTATACTCCATCTACTTGGGGACAAAGTGATACTCAACTTTGTGTTGGAGTATCGGTAATAACTACAGCTAAAATATATTAAAGTTTCCAACTCTGACATGGCAAAATGTGAAATGCTGAGACTTCTTTCAGGATGAGTTTGCTGTTGGTTAACAACAACATTTTCTAGATGAGGTTTTTGCGGCGTAGTGCCAACACTGACCTACAAGGCTTTGCTGAATCCCCCACTACATCAAAAAATAAAAAAAATAAAAAATAAGCCTTTGATGGCAGTGCAGATGTGTACTTTACGTGCACCGGCTTGAGGGAAATCCCCCCCAGATTGCCTCGACCCATCTATCTGTGATTATCTAGGGCACAATTCCAGTGAATTAGTATGTTTGTTTTAATCTGGTAAGGCATTAATGGCATTGAAGAGAATGGGGATGGAAAAACCAAGCCCTCTAAAACACCCCCACAGTGGCCTCTCACTAAGCTGACCCCCTGCAAGGATTAACAGTTAAATCAGCATTTCAGAAATCACTACAAATGATTCACTCAGTCTCTTTAACATTTCGTGTATCAATTTAAGTAAAAAGAAGAAAGAAAGAAAGAAAGAAAGAAGTTCAGGTAATTCTGCTCCAGCTACTTCAATATTAATTCACAACTTCCTCATGTCGCCTCTCCAGACGTGTCTACGGTCGATTATTTGCTATTATTACAAAGCTGGACCCAACCTAAACCTGGACTGAACAGTTGGAGTCATTTAGATCCGTGTGTTTGCATTTGGTCAGGTAGCTATTATTGGACACCTGAACAAATAGCATTCGGAGGAACTGCACACACACGCACGCACACACACACACACACGATTAAAAACCTCACTGTTTGCCCAAGAAAGAACTGAATGCAAGCACCAAACTATAAGATTACAACATCCTGCACTAAACGATGGAGTAAAAGCACAATTCCTAGTCCTGGGAATTCTGAATCAATTCAAGATGCTCCGAAATCAATTTTAAAATGCGTTTAAGTTACCAGTATACGTCTTTGCCGCTCCTTTTTACGAGTTTTCTGCATTACATGATACGTCACTGTAGAAGGCCATCTTGCCATAATGAATAATTTTGAATAATTCCTTTATTTATTTATTTCGGGCAGCTAAGCTAAGCTAATACTGGTCATTTAAATTACAGAATTTTATGCACAAACCCCTTTTTGTTTAAATGTAAAACTGATGGGACCTGACAGAATTGTTTTAAATGAATGTTTTATTTATTTACAGTCGTTTCCTCTTGTCAGTCACATAATTTAAACAGAATCTGTAGACAAACATTTATTTCAGAATTTATATTGGTTTCTGAATCGAGTTGCTAGACATTGAAGGATTCTTTGACCATATGTGACCCACATATGATTTTTTGTAAAGTTGCCAATCTCACACCAGAAATATATACTTTTTTTTTTTTTTTTTTTTTTCAAAATCAGACCAAGTCGGCTTTTATTTGTTGTCCTAAATCTGACAAGGCTCTGATTTTTTTTCAAACCTCAGTCTGACGTCATATTTCAACATTTTCATCATTTTCATCTCCTGTGTTGGACTCGACTGTTTTGCCCTGGAGTAGTTGGGAAACTATTTACAGTGTCGAGCTAATCACTTTTACCTGCTACTTTCTGTTACTTTAGCTTTTCCAAAGTCCAAACGGGCCTCCCTGCAGCTCCTGATGAATGAGGGGTTAATAGGAATAATTTTTTTTAGATTCTGACTGAACAACATCTTCCTTCTCACTATTCTGCATCACCTCGGTCCATCACGTAAATCCTACTAAATACATCAAAGTTTGAGATTCAAGGTGCTCTATCTCACAAGCATCTCTTCTTTCTGCAGCTTAAATTAGCTCTCAACATCGGCCAGTTTAGGTTAGGCATTCTTGTTCTTTCTTGCATTGCAAGACTTTGGGATAATGCAGCGCACAATGAGGACAGAGTCTCGCTAGAAATAACCTATAATTGAGCCCTGCTGAGCAAGATTATCCGCGGCTTTTTGGAAAGAGGGTTTGGAGCATAATTGATGTTTGGGTCTGCTTCTGCCAAGGAAAACACCCTGTTTTTGTCCTCAAGACGGCCCGAGCTGGGTTTGGAGATTTCTGACGTTTTTACAAGGGCATCAACGACAACGAACCCTCTGGTTTTTATATGTCAGTTGTAAGGAAATGAGGACAATCTGAAACATCCTTAAAGCGTAGTCATTTACGTCTCTAATAGGAAGGATTCAGGAATGTTTCCGCTTAAGAGGTTGTGATTACAGCAAGCCAGGCATCTGGAGGTAGCCAGATATCGTCATTCCCAAATTCTGACAGTCATCTGGGCTAGTTTTAGGAAACGTATTTAATTACTAAACATTTCAGAGATGCTTTTCTGTGTGTTGTTGGGGCAAAATGAAACTGAGGCAATAGAGAGAGTTAAGTAAACATAACCTCATCTTAGAGGTTGTCCTGCTTCCTGAATGGCCAGTCAGTGACCTATTCATTTAGAAAGCAGCAGGTGGTAATAAAGTAGACAGAGAAGTTAACCATTGATCAGTTCAGCTTTTGCTTGCGCTGTTGCTTTTTTCCTAAAACAGGCCATTATTTCATTTGTGCAACAAACTGTTTCTTATATTACTATTATTATTATTATTATTATAATTACCGCCATGTTTTTCTAGAGAAGTTTCATTGTCGTCAGAATAAAAAAAAAGAGCTTCAGCATAGAGCAGTAGATAAGTTTGTGTTACAGGGTTCAGGATGTAAGCCTTTGTTTTTTTTGTTTTTTTTGTGGTTAGTTTTTTTTTTTTTTCTTTTTGGGTTTTGGAGTCACCGAGTTGGAACAGGAAGTGAGACGTGTTATTCACAGGTTTTATCACCGTGAGAAAAGCAAGCGAGGGTGGGTGAGAGACTATCTTTGTTTTAGGCTACGTTTGCGGTGGGTGGGTTGTGTGAGTTTGTACGCCAGCTTAAGTCGACCTGACTTAAGGTTCAAGTCGAACGTTGATTCGCTCTCCACCTTCGCTGACCTGTCATCGCCATCCGCTCACATTCACACAGTTGGTGTAGCGTGGAAGTTCTCACACCTCAACTTCTCTGTCTGGCTGCTCTGACTAAGGCCTTCTTCTTCCTTTCTTTGCATGTGGTTTGATAGGTTTGAAGTTTCTGGTGTTCTGTTAACATTCTCTCTCTCTTTCTCTCTCTCTCTCTCTGTCTCTCTTTTTTTATGTTTATTTCTGTCTAATTGGATTGTTTTCCCAAGTCCCTTTCTAACCCAATAAGCATGGTGCTCTGAGTCAGACCGTGACGACGAATGCTCGACTACATAGAAGATGACTTGACTATAAAAGGAGTCTTTTTAGCCATTAATATGATAAAAAGGAAGAATAGCGTGGTTTAACCCCGAATGCTTACGTAACTGCCTCATGGATGTAATGGTAATCTTCAGATTATTACTCTGCCCAGCAGGAGGGCTTAATCCTGTCGCAATAGAGAGCAAACCAGCCTGAAGCAGACAGTAGGCTGACAACTCTGTGCTCTGCACCAAAACAAGCCAGTGCAAACTTTAAAGTTCAACATTTGAAAACGTCATCAAGTCTAAAAACTTTGCGGGCCGACTGAGCCCTAGTGGTTTCAGATTGCGCCAACATTAATGCTTCTTAAGCGTCCTAAAGTGTGGAGAGACGTTGAGTGACGGGGCATGCTTGTGTTTTGTGATGTCATCATGTCAGCCTTCGGTTTTGCTCGATGCACAGCTTCTGCTTTTTGTTTCAGATTCCTGTGCAGTGAGGTGGCGGGGGTCTTCGTGTCTTTCCAGTCGAGTCCCTGCTCTATGGCCTTAAGGTATGTCGCACGGGTTAACAAGGGTGGTCCTCCGTGGGCTGTTGTTTTGGGAGCAGCTGTTCCCAAAGTACTGTGGGAAAGGAAAGGAGAGAGAAAAAGTAGAAACATTTCTTTTTCTTTTTTTTGTCTCATTTGCTTTCTTGCCGTCTTAGTTTGCTCCGTTTTCTCAATGCTTCTGCAAAGATTTTAGGGCATTACACGTAAATGCATTTATGCATTTGTTGCAAAATCAGTTTTTTTTAATACACAGTAGAAACCAGGGTAACACTTTATTTGAAGGGGTATGCATAAGACTGATATAACACTGTCATAAACATAACATAACACTGTCATGAACATAAAGAAGTCTTTATGAATGTTTATGACAGTTGTCATAAAGTGTCATTCGGTAAATAATGACACTTTTAATGCAAAGTTGCTTTAAAAGTGGCATTAAAAATCCGTTAAAAGTGCCAACTTTGCATGATTTTGTAAATAATGACAATTTAATGCAAAGTTGGCACTTTTAATGGACTTTCAATGCAACTTTCAGAGCAACCTTGCATTAAAAGTGTCATTATTTACCGAGTGACACTTCATGACAACCGTCATACAGATTCATAAAGACTTCTTTATGTTCATGACATGTGTTATGTCATGTTTATGACAGTGTCATGTCAGTCTTATTCACACCCCGTCAAATAAAGTGTTACAGAAACCAGTTATTTACTTTTCTTCAGTGTAAAGAAAAGTGCAACTTTCTGTCTTTGTCCAACCGTTCCTGTTTTTGGTCAGACTTCACAGTCGTCATTGCAATATTCAGGGATGAAATCACATTTGCAGGTTTGAGTGGTGCATTTATCATACCGTTATCATGAAAAATTTCTTATAAAAATTTTGATTTATCTTTGCCTTGACGCATTTCAATTAATGATAAAAAAAACATAACTGGCAGTCTTATAAATTTTATTTTTACTATTTTCTCTACTGTTTGTTCAACAGAAAGCACCAATGAATATCAGTAAAGTTAAAAATATAATTAAATTCAGTTACTGTGTGAAGTTTAATGATATAAATCGTACTTTTTTAATTAAGTGCAGTTCTGAAGAATCTCGTTTCAAGTGGGAAGAATTGTATTGGTGTTGGCACAGCTGTTACTGCACGCTGTGCCAGGCAATTACTGCAAAAAGACGTAATGAATCGTTTTTCTATTGTAACATTTTATCGTTATCACAATACTACCTCAAAATGTCACAATAAAATTCCAACTTAATCTCATATTCTTCAGTTTAGGTGTTAATCACAGCCTTTCCTCTACTTAAATCCCATTTCCTTCACTTGTTTTCTCTCAGTCTGGTCTCAAACACCAATTTCTCACTTGTTTTTTGTCTACTTTGAAGACAGTAATTTTTTGCCCTCACACTCTTTGTTTTGTGTAGTTTGTCTGGATGTTTCTTCTTTTGAGTAGCTCTGTAATATTGTTGCTGTAAATAGTTACTGTAAATTCTTTCTGAGCAGATAGGAATCACGTCATGATGCACAAAACGAGACTCGTTTTGTGACTCGGAATGTGACTCGGGTCACATTCTGACGTTCCTCAGCAGTGACAACCAACCAGGCTCTTTTGTAGATTCCTTCATGAGCGTCGCTCAGGACAGGACAGACCCTGGATGCTTCAGACTCATCCCGTTGTCATTCTGCGCTTTTGGTTTCTGTTTGCAGATTAAGAAGCTTCAGTTTAATTTGCTGGTGCAAAGATCGAAAAACTAAAAAAAAAAAAAAGGTAGACAAAGCTTCAATGGATAAAGAAAGCAACTTTATTCAACGATCGTAGAGTTCAGGGGAGGCGAATTTCGCCATGTGTACCGTCTCCTAACTCAAACTTTGTTGCGACTGCTCTGGCTGTGAACTTCACGTTCAACAGGCGGCACCGACGTCGAATGCAAGTCACAGTCAACAAAACAACAATGACGCTTATCTTTTTTAGGAAGTAGAGTTTGGTTGATTTGACATGTTCCTCATTTGGATAATTATTTCTCAACACAAACTGTGTACAAACCAGAATGTTATTGTCCTTTGTGCGACTTTTTGAACAAGCCCATCTCTTTGGGTGGAAAGATGGCGGTTCAACTGATCCAAAAATAGTAGAAAATGTGGAATGCATGTTGATGAGGTCTTAGTAGTTGGCGGTAGTTTGGTACTGTTTATTGACTTAAAATTTTTTTTAAATCATTGTTTTATTTTGTCTTTTGGAAGTTTAAAAAAAAAATCATTATTTTAATTAAATTGCATAATTTTTTGGATAAAAAAAGCATGACATCAAAGTTTGTCTGTAAAAAAAAAAATATGGTAAAAATAGGGAAATCTTTCATTTTTACTTGCATAAAAACATGCATTTAGTGGTTAAAATTTAGACGGCATGCCCATGTTGTTGCTGGTACGGCTTCACCCTGTGGTGTCTGGTTGCGCCAGTAGAGGGCAGTACAATATTGTTTGCATGTCCTGCTCCCCTCACATGAACCACAGAGTGTTTACTCGCTGCCGGAGGCGGAGTTACAGTTCAGATTAATGCCTGCCCAGACCGATCCGATCACAGTGACTGTAGTGGATTTAAATGCTGACTGTGTTCGCCACGGGCCCCTTCAGCTGACTGCAGAGCAGACCCCTTTTTCTCCTCGGCTCTTAGCCCACAAGCTTTCCTGTTTTCTTCCAGTTTGAAAGCAGAACAAGGCTGAAACGGGTGGGGACCAAGCGCAGCTTAGGAACGCTGAGTATTGTTCCAGGGCTTCCTCTTCCACATTCCTGGGCTGATTGCGTTGTGGGCCTCCTGCACAGGGTTATTGTTCTAACTCAACAGCACCGCACAGACCTGGCCTCAGCCCATTGTGGCTGCCTCCACTGACCATTGTGGTGCACAGACTAAGTGATGACTATCTTTGCCTCTGGAGTTTATTCTCTCTTTGATTTATTTGGCAATTCTTACTTCGATGTGCTGCCTCATCATCTGTCGATCTGTTCTCACTCCTTAGTTTTGCGGATTTGAACAAATATCTCTGTTATTAACACTCGACGTCTCTTTGCAACGCATCAACAGTGTGTTTAAGGCTGTCACAATAACAAATTTAGCTGGATGTTAAATTGTCCTGATAAACGATAAATGCCATTGCTGTTCAAGTAACACATTGATAATAACATAATAATTCAAATTTGGCCTCTTAAATACTCCACACTGGATTTGGAAGATATTTTAAATATCCACAATAAAACACGATTATTTGCACTTTTTGTGATCATATATTTGTACTTTTTGCACCTGCTCACAGCCCACAAAGCACGCATGTGGCAGCTGTAGGATGTATATGGTGCTGTGCTGCAGACCTTATTTTACCTTTACACTCATATTTAATGCAGCATTTTTCTGTATGTCACCATGAGATTCTGTGTCAGCAGCAGGAGCCTGAAGCCTAGTGGAGCAGAGAAGGAGTTGGATGTTGTTCTGGAATAAATTTATGTTGAAATCTTTTGGAAATAGGTTGTTTTTCAATATTTTCCTATATACAGTTTCTTTAATATATTTATGTCGTAGCAAAGGATTGGGTGGGAAGAACCTCTGGCCAAATATTTCTTCTAGGAAAAAATAAAAAAATAATATATATATATATATATATATATATATTATTATTTTTAATATAAATACATTTTAAATGTATATTAATATTACATTTAAAATATTATATTTTAAATGTAATATTTCTTTCTAAATATTACATTTCAAATGATAGAAAATATTTTCAAAAAGTGGCTTTTATTTCAATCATCCCTTCTGTTAATTGTACGATGTTTTAATTATCAGAATGTAGTCTTATGAGTCGAATAAAGATGCAATTTTACCAGGAACAACTTGTTCAAATTATGAGGGGGGGAAAAAAGCTTCAATAGAAAAGAGCTGACCAGCACAGCCTGCGCGGTCCTTTCAGTTATTTGTACAATTGTTACTGATTTGTTAGAAGATTAAGTATTTCTACTAGTACAGTATAAAACTTGCGCCAAAGTATAACTTTCAACTTTCATTGTTTTAATTTTTTTTTTCTTATTTTTCGTGTTGGAGTTTTCATGGAATTACTACTTCATTCTCCTCATATTACAACTTTGTTCTCATAATTAAGAAAAAAACGGAGCCCAGCCCTGGTATTCTGTCGTAGAGTTGACCTGAATTCAAAGTCCACATAAACTGACGCTGTAAAACTCACTTTTCAAACAAGATGAAACTGTAGTCTGTTCAGATAAGCAAACGGAAACATAACATCTGCTGCCGTGTGCTGATTGAAAACCACTTTCTATCGCACGCATTTGAAACGCAGTGGAAGAATCACGGAGTCGCATGCCGCCTCGCCACCGAGTACTTTCATTTATTATTTACACCCTTTGATGTTCCGTTATCTTACGTGGCCTTTTCAACCTAATGGCTTCTAATGCGTACAGTATATCTGCTTTGAGAGAGCGTCTGTGTTTCGGCAATAGAAAATTGAGCCCAAAAAAATAAGACCGTAGATTATTTTAGTTTGTTGGTGATTTTGCGCTGTAAAATAAATGGTTAACAGCATCACAGCAGTGAATGCCTCTAAAATGGTTTAGCAGTTTCACACAGACACGTGCAAAAATCATCTCACCTCACTTTTATGGATCGTCGCAGTTTTCTGTTGCTTTTGACAACTCGCCGTTTGCGCTCGAACAACTTATTAATTTCTGGACTCGGTACCAGCGAACGGTGAATTGATTATTTCTTTAGGCAAGTGAGCTGTTTTTTTTTTATTTATTATTTTTTTTATGAGAGTCAGCACAGTGTACGTCTCTCCCTTCTTAGTCTGCAGGAAGGGAGACTTGCAAGGGTTTGAATTTGCTGCAGCCACAAGCTGTTCAGCCAAGCAGAGCGCAGCAGTCTGTCATCGGGTCGTTTCACAGACACCATCACTTTGCCGTTCTGTTTCTTTTCATAAAAGCTCAGCACTGTCGAGCAGAAGTGAAAGCAAGGCAAGAGGTGATGGTGAGGGCGATACTTCTGTGATGTCGGAAGAAAACAAACAGGTTTTTTTTTTGTTTGTTTGTTTATGTACAATTGGTGACACGTGACAGTATTTTGACTTTGATAAGAGCTATCAGCGAATGCAGGCGGGCGAGGAAAGCCAACTGCGTGAAAGTTTCCTGCTTCTTACGCCGTCTGTCAATCTCCCACTTCCATTCTCGTGCTCTTTTCACTTGTTGGCAACACGAGACGGCAGGGTGGGGCTGATGTCGTCTCTGTTACGATTGGCCGGTAGCCCAAATTGTGTTATCTGCTGTAAAACATGTTATAGCCCCACCTCAGATAGGGCCTGGCACTGAGACATAGCCCAGCCTACCCAGAGTTACATCACCACCTGTGGAAACAGCCGTGTATCTTTACTTTCTCTTCATGGTCTGAACGAGACAGGTAATGTTGCAGTGTGGGGGGAGGCTCCCATTTACCGCCACAGGTACATGCCCTCACACTCTAACTCCACAGCGCGCAGGTAACAGCTTGACACACATTCTGCTGTTTCACCTGCTTCTCTAAAATGGGGCAGAAACGCCAGGCGACTTGTCTGCGTTGCCGCATGGCACGGCACAGGCTCCCGGACTTCTCTCTAGAGTAAAACAGCAGGGGGGAAAAAAAAAAAAAGAGTCTTGTTAACAAATGGAGTTTCTAAAGAGCCTGGTTCCAGCTGTCATCTCGGGAGAGTCACCTGTTGATCACGGGGGAAGCTCTCCCAGGGAGCCGGGTCCACGGCTCCTCCGCATGAAGAGACTGGGTCTGCTCGCCATGGGACAGACCATCGAAGAGGATCCGGTAGACCCAGACATAAGAGAACACGCAAGACCCAGCTCCTCCAGACATGCCAACAATAATCAGTCTCGGCTCAAAGGTACTTTAAAGAAACACTGACACAGCTTTTATCTGTAACAATAACGATACTGACATTAATAACCTCTGCTAGAGTGGTCTGGCTTGCTTTGTGTGATCTTTATAACTCTTAATCTTTATTTATCGGTAATCAGAGTTTGGCTTTGTTGTTCCAGTCCTAACCCCTTTATGCCCGTTGTCATAAACAGACTTTAAGCAGTCACTGTTTGAAGACTGTTTACAGTGTCCTGTACTGTGTTTAATCATGTAAACACAGAATCATGGGTTTTGCAATGTGGATTAAGTTTGAGATGCACTGATGTTCATTCTGTAGCCGAGTCCCAGTCTCTGGTTTTTGCAAACCTTTGACACAATACGGTTTTTGCTTCAGGAACTACTGTATTTTAAAAAAATCCAAGAGCAGGATTACAAATCGTTTGTTCTAACCATGCTGCTGTTGCCAGTAATTGTTTATTTATATTAATACAGGGGGTCCGCACATCCTGAAGAAGTATTAAATTCATGTATCTAAAATGTCTTGAAGTTGGCCTCAAATAGGTTATGCACAAGTCTTACATTTTGTCGTGGCAGGACTATTTAATTTTTCATCCTTGTATATGAATTTTCTGTCAGGTAAACATTTCACGCAGACGTCTTCACTGCGTTCTGTGACTCGAGGTGACTGAGGCTACCGGTAACTAGCTGCTAACATACCCTTTCTAGCTAGCTAGTACATTACCTAGCTAATTTTTTGCATCTATTTAAGTACAAATTTATCGGCCGGTTGGCTGTAATTTTCTTGTTTTTGTTCAGTCTTAAATTTAATTCAAGGTGGCATGAGAAAGGTCTTAAATTTGACTTGCCGAAACTTGCAGGTATCTTGTAACAACAAAGATTACATCATGGCACAATGGAAGGACTTTTATTTCTTTAGTGCTACCAAGGAGCCTGTTGGTTGGGTTCATTCTCTGATTAGAAGAAAATCAAAAATTTTTAGTTTTCAAATTCAGGGTGGGTCAAGCAGAATCTCAGTCAACAGCCAATGTCTTGGTGCGTCTCCTGATTAAAATAAACCTTCGCAGTTGTTCTACAGGGGAGTTTACAAAGCTGCAATGAAGGAAACCACAGAATAACTGCGGTACTAAAACATTACCTTTTTAAATCTCCCCCAAAGTGACGCAACATTAGGAGTCTGAACTTTATCTGCTTTGGTGAGGGTATCTTCTGATCAAACATCATCATAAACTAAAAAAGCAAAAAGAAACATGCAATGATGTTTCGAAATAACAGTTAAGTCATTGCAAGGTCTCTGCTAAATTTAGACCTGTGAGAGCCGAAAGAGATGGCTCAGTTTCCCCTTTTCTCATTTGTCCAGCAATGTGCACATTTTTCTTCCTACTGTTGTGTGTGAACATAATGCAGGAGCAAAGTGTTTCTGAAGAGTGCTGTTTTCATTTGGATTCAGCATCATTTTAAACTGATAAAGTTTGACTAAATACCTTCAGAAGTCCTCTGATTAAGTAAAGTTGTAACGTGACAAAATGTGAAAAGGTTATTTTCAAACCTTTGTGAGGCGCTGAAGTAGAAAATACAACCACTTTAAACTGTAGGGTTTGTATTTTGCATCTAAATCTGATTTTGTTTTTTCTCCACAAACTTTTCCATTTGTTCAACAAATGGCATCTATGATCTGTTTTTTTTTGTGAAATTTCAATAATTTTGGAGTCTGATAAAGATCAGATGAATTGCATATTGGAACATTTATTGGAGATGCACGATATAATCGACATTAACATCGGTATCGGCTGATGTTTTAACATATCGATAAAACTGGGCACATATAAACAACTGACATTGATTTCAATCTAGTTGCTGTTTGGGTTTCAGGAGTGGGAGAGAAGGAGGATGGTCATGTGATGATGCAGCAAAGGACTGTGGGTAGTCTAACTGAAGCAGAACGATGTCAGTGGTGTTGTTGTCTTATAACGTCTAGAGGTTGGGGATATAAAATGAGTAAATATCAGTTACCGACCATAACAGTAACTTTAATATCTATCAGTATCGATCCAAGTGTTCATATCGGTGCATCGCTTATATTTACCTTAAATTTATTGACTATATTATGAAATATTCTTTATGATTTTAAAACTGTGATGGATGGCTTTTTATATTATACAAGAAGCTATGTGACAGATTTAGTTTTTTTATTTGCTAAATTTAGATATTGAAAGTGTTGAAGCTCATTTCCTTGCTGACCAGCTGCTCTGATGGATGCCACTGACATGGTGCCACATTATTTAACTGTTAGGAGTTTTTGATTACATAAATCACTTGTAAGATAGAAATACATTAGGAGATTTCCACATTCATTCGTTTGAAACAATTTGCCAACTCTGAAATGCCAATACTTCAGAGTTGGCATGGCAACAAGCGAGTTGTGCTGACGGCGCTAAACCTCCGCAGACGGTCTATGCTGTGTAAGAGGATACAGTAGCTAAAGGTTTGAGATGTGTGCGCGTCTTGTGTGAAGGACAGCGAGTGTGGGTGAGCAGCGGGCCGATGCATCTGCTTGTTTTACTATAACTTTTTGTGTTGCCGTGCTACCTGTCAGAGCATGCTACCTGTCGTGCTTTAGCCTGTTTGCTCATGGCTGAAGTATGACTCAGCCCATCCTCAGTTAAACTTACTTTACCTGTTGGCTTATAAACAATCAGTCTAGTCAGGTAACCAAAGTAACCCACAGAAACAGGCTTAACTGGGCTTATGTAAAAAGTCCAGTGCTGTTGGCCTGAATAATATATAACCATGACGAGCGTGTGCTTTGCTCTAACTGCTAGACTTTAGTTATATTTGCTTATATTAAAACATGAAAACAAAATGAATTCCCTTTAATTATGCATGGTCAGTTGAGCAGTAAAGGATGCAGTTATGTCTGCATTTGTTAAAAATTCTTCTTGTTATTATTATTATACAATGTTTTTTAGGCAGGGAGCCTAGACATAGATCAGTTCTTTACCTTCACCAAAAAAAATAGTCTGAACCCACTGGCATTAAAATGAAACGTTAAAACGATTGTATTCTTTTCAGCTGCAGCACCTGCAGAAAATGTAAAGAAATTCCTATTTTTCCCTCACAGTTCAAATTGTAAAGGAAAAGAAAAACCAGATTAATTTAGTGCTTTGTTTAATTTAATATTAATCATGCATCTTCTTATAAGTTATGAACTTTGGTGATTCTAGAAGTGTAATTAGCCCATTCATGTTGGCGTGTAAATCATATCTTTTTTTCTAAAGATGTATTTTGATCCATTGTTGTATTAAAAGACCTTGAGAGACTGATACGTTGTCCTTTCAGTCTCTCCTGCTGAATCATCTGCTGGTTTCTACCTTTAAGCAGTCGATCAGTGACTCCTCACCTTCATTTCATCTCATAAGGGTTTAGCGGTTTGGTCAGTAAACAAGCTTTTAGATGTTGGAACACAGAATTCACAGCAATATTTCCTTTGCAATAACGTTTCTCCACCCCAGTATGTAATGCTGCCTCTCATCCTCTTTATAAACTCAGACTGGGCTCCTGCTGGAGGACTGAAATGTTTGTTAAACAGGCCCAGAACTGAGAAACTAATGAAAACGCCAGAAACCTGTTTACTTATTAGATTCAGGGATGACAACCTGCCCAGTGTTGACATAAACACAGCACTGTCATGGCAGCGCCTTTTCACCAATGCTTTATACGGGCCCCAAAAAAATCCGATCAAGGTGTTTTGATGGGTGTAGCAGATTTACCTGCTGGAGTTTAGGGAGTGTTTGGAGCATATGACTGAACATGAAAGCGCTTCTGTTAGGTCGCGCTTCTGTAATGCGAGTTCTCTGTGAAATGTCAACAGGGTGTGTATCCAGACAGACTGGACAAACTTATTCATCAAGTTTCTTAAGTAGTTATTAGTCAGTTGTATGGAAAAAAACTGTTTAGGATATAGCTATAGGCAGATTTTCCACTTTGTATCAGGGGAAGATAATTGCTGGAAGGTGTTTTATGTGGTTCCTTAACCAGCTAATTCGAGGCCACTTTCACCGAACTAATGTGCAGATAAAAAAATTAGCCAATTTCAATTGCTCTTTAACAACTAGAAATAACAAAGCTTTGGTTTTGTACTTTTCGGATGAATTTGGAGATTTAGGTCTCGCATTCTTAAAAGTCTTAAATTTGAGCTGGTGAAACCTGCAGAAACTCTGTTTGTACTTAGCATTAGCGTTTGCAGCTCCTTACCTTAACCATGGGATTTCTAAAAGACTGCCCACATTTCCATACTGTTTCATGACAGACAGGCTGAAATAAAAAAAAATTACTTTTGTATGTTTATCCTTCCTGCTATCTGCTGAAAGTGTCTCTCCCTCTTAGAAGATAAGTAATTGAAGCAAGTTCTGTTTTTGACTTTTGTCCTGTTTTGTGTCCTCATCGAACGTTTCTCTGCAAGCGCTGACAAGAAAAAGTGTCATGAAGGTTAGAAACGTTTGTTTTTGGTGAGAGCAGCATGTGGCAGCGAGGACCCCTGTGTGTTGTGGAGTTGTGCTGCATACTCAGGCGTCTGTTATGGATGTTAATGTTGTGTCCTCTGTGGCCCAGGCATCACTGAGGAGGTCAGGGATTGAATTACAGCTTTTATCGATTATTGCTCCCACTACTGCCCTTCAGAAAAGACCGGGACAGGAAATGCATCCTCCACCATGCGGGCTCCTGGGAGGAGAAGCTCCTCTCTGCTCACTGCAGGCAGGATAGCTCGACTGCCAGTCACTTCTCCCACTTTGCGATTAGAGATGCTGCAATCAGCCTCGGTCGTGCATTTGGTTGAGATTATTTGATCAGTGAGCTCGTCTTTCCAGGAAGTCGGTTCTAATGTTTGTTTGAAATCCTCGACTCGCTTCAGCGGTCCTGGCTGTAAGGTTCTGGTTCTCAGCTTTAATGTTCCCGGGGAAATGATGTAAGCTCTGCATTCCTTAAACAACAAAGCTGGTTTACAGAAAACAATACCTGTCTGTTGTATGTCGGCTGGCTTGCTGATAATCATAACAAGAGTCCAGGTTTTATTGTTAAATAGTATTTGCCTTGGCGTCCTCTAAATCTGTGTTCCTCCTCTAAACTATGTCTGTGTGAAATACATTGTTTTAGGTATGCCGCCATCTTTTGGTTGTGTAAATTTTAATTCACAACAGAAGGACTTGATCCGTTTTAGTATATATAATCCATCTCTGGAGGTTTTGAAATAATGTTTGAAGGAGTTGCATTTGAGCATGTGGGTTTCCAAATCAGACGATGTTAGTTTTACCCAGCAGCAGATAAGGTCAGGTTGAGCCATTGTCCAATTATGAATTGAAATTGTTTGGGGAATTCTTTTCCCTTAAATAGACAAGATGAGGAACCTCTAAAGCGTTGAACTTTTTGTACTTGTTTGACTATGTTTTTGCTTATTTTCATTTTAATTTGAAACCCCAGTACATCTTGCCAGTGCACATCATTTTCAGATTTTCACAATTCAAGAACCTACTGATTTGGTTGCCTCAGTAAATTATTTTGTTTACATGTTCATGCAGTAATGAACATGCTGTTTATGTAATGATGTAAATGTACGATATAAACCGTCAGATGTTACACCTCAGGTTCCAAGGAAATTTGTCAAAGAGCCAAGTGGGCATGTAGGTGTGAAGCGGTGTTGGAAGTTCTTCTGACTAATGTTTTAGAAAAGTAGCTTAAATATGGCTTTTAATCAGTTTGCACATGTTGATTCCTCATGGAACAGGAAAGATTTTTTCCCTTTAAAATTCTCACATAAGAGCTGATTGGAATCATCTTTAAAAAAAAAAAAAAAAGAAATTAGTACTGTAGTGAGGTTTCATCATAGAAACTACTTCAAGTAGGAGAAACAACTTACCGTTACAGAAAAAACAGCTCATCCGCAGTCATCGATGACCATGCTAACTAGCCTTAGAATTCACAACAGGCTCTATTAGCTACAGTGGGAGATGAGCTTCACCACACAGAGAGTGATTGACAACCCTAAGACCCGCCTCCTGGCTCTGATTGGTTGTTTCTATTTAGGACGAGGAAAAGGCAGAAGAGCTCAAGTTTTTATTTTGTTATTTTCACAGATTAACTGTCTCATACCAAACAAGTATGTAAAAAAATATGAATAAAGGTTACAAACCTTGAGCTTCAAACTTTTCCAGTCTAAAACCATCTTCCTCTTTCTTTGCGTCTACGGGTTACTCAACCATGTAAAATCATAACACAGAAAAGGCAGAGGTTTAAGATTCACATGAGGGAACGATTACAGAAGCCAGTGATTCTCCTTGGATTTATGCAAGGGGTACTTTAGCTAACCCAGAGACCACAGCTCCAACATGACCAATTATGGTACTTTTATTATCTTATTAAAGGAAAAGTGTTAAACAACTGTAGGCTGTTTCCTTTCCTGCTTAGGATTTATCACTTGGGCATTGGTGTCTAAATATGGCGATGGAGCGTTTAACCAACATGACCTCACTACAATCAGATATAGCGGAAGTGTGAAATTGCTATAATGACACGTTTTTATATTTGGTTCCTTTCAAGTCCAATTTTGGCATTGTGGGAAATGTTCTTAGCAGCAACTGGCCAGAGCTGCCAGTGACATCAGTCTGTTAATTTGAAGTTCTCTGAGAAGTAATATTAAATTGCCTGAAGAGGTCCCGAGTCGAAGGCCGCTTTAATTCCACAGCATCTGCGCCGCGTATCACAAGGCAGCGCTTCACAGCGGAGGGCTGCATCAGACCTGCACCAGCTGGGGCATGACAAAGCATCTGTTTGTGTTGCATTTGTTAGCAATGAGCTCGGGCTCATTTTGCATAAGTCGTGTAGCGGCGGACATGTGACGGAGGGAGAGACTGTGGGGGAGACAGAAAATAGCGACGAAACGGGAAGACAAAGAGCATTTGTGTTTTTTTGTAACTTTCCCACTGCTTTTTTCTCTCTCTCTCTCCCGCCCCCCAGAATGTTTTGTTAACAAACTTAATCGTGCCCTTGACTACAAATGGCTGGATGGATGTCATGTGGATCTGTTTTTAGGTCTCTGCATGGGTAGAACTAACCGGCAGCAACACCAGATTGTAACGTCAGATAATCCCTTGCGTGTGTTTTTGAACCTTTTTCCATTCACGCAAACTGAATTTTTCTTCTGAATGCAGGATGTATTCAGGTCCTTTTAAATATTTCAGCAATCAAAGTGTGAAACTACTTACCCGTATTATATTACAGTCAAACATTATATCTCACTTTTATAGCACGATATTTGTATATTTCAACATTTTTTTGAGTAGGGAGCCACATATATTCGTGTGCAGCATGCACACTCCCTTTCTCATCCTCCTGTTTGACGCTTTCCCTCCCACTGCAGTGAGGAATGATGCATCAGTGCTGCTGTGGAGCTTACAGGAAGTGCTGCTTTGATAGGCCAGTGGGGAGGCAGCACAGTAGTAGCTCTGACAAGCGTATGCATCGCTGATCCACGGCCAGGAAACACTCGCAGCATTTTGATGACATCACCCGCCCCCACACTGCGCTCCTGCCTCCCAGCGTTTGCTGTTGAATTGAGCGCTCTCTCTCTCTCTCTTTCTCTCTCTCTCTCTCTCTCTCTCTGCCTCTCTCTCTCAGAAAAGAGCAATAGGAGAACAAGAGCTTGCTCGAGGGAGGAGCGGCTGGCCATGAACGAATAGCAAGGGAGAGAGAGTTTAGAGGGGGGAAAGAGGGAGGGTTAGCAGGCTACAACTGGCACACACACAACACACAGGAAGACAGAAGGAGATGGAATATTACTGAATACTAACACTATTTACGTTTCTTCTTGTGTGATGAGCAAAAGTTCCCGTGCACTTTTTTTTTGTCCTGAAGCGTTTCTGGATTGTTCCGTGCTGAGATGGGGATGAGGGACTCTGTGGACTGGCAGCTGGGCAGCAGGAGCTGGGCTGGGAGACTTTTTTAACTGTGCTTATGAAATAATAGAGTTCTGTAGAGTTCTGCTGGGAGGGAAAAAAAAAAGGCAAAACTTGTCGCGTATTAAATTGTGCGTTTCTCTAAGGATTGTTTCGTCTGAAGTCCTCCTGTGGATGGTGGTGTTAAGCAACGGTTGGGTAAGAGGAACTGGAGGGGGAAAAGAGTTGCTAGATTTTTAACAGTCTGTGTGGCAGGTGAATATTTGTGAGCAGAATAAAATGCTCTGATTTAAAAAAAATAATAATTTGTGGGATGGCGTGAAATGAGAACACTCTGAACCCTGTGAGCACCGTGCCTTATGAGCCTTAACTTTTGCGAGCCACCATGCTGAGCCTGCAGGATTCGGTCTTCTTTGAGATCAGCATCAAATCTCTCCTCAAGTCCTGGAGTAGCAGCTGTGAGTATCCTGCCAAGCGAGCATACGTGTTTACATACCGCACTCGGCACATCCAGACGTATCTACCACACACAGCCAGCAGCCTTCAGCGACTTTGTACATGCCTGCATGCAGGTCGTGATTGGAGTTAGATGAGTGATGGTGTTTAGTCCAGGTTTAGCCAGGCTTGCTTCAGGTCCTTGCAGGTGGCGGCAATAGAAGCCCTCCCATTATCATCATTGCTGAGGCTCCTGGTTGTCCCACAGATAATCTTTCTCCTGATGAAAATGTACTGATTGATACAATTAGACCTGGGATTGTTCCTTTGAAGATTTTGTATCTCTCTTACATCTTTTTGAAACTTCTTATCTTGTTGAAAATCGCGATTTAGTCTTCCTGAACAGCACTCAACAATTTACAGTTCCCCGTTGTCCTCCCAGTTCTACAAACCTCCTCTTCCTTTCCTTGGGGGGCAGCTAATGTTTCTCTGTTATTGATCTGTCTTTTAGCTTCCTCCTATTATTAGCTTTCTATGCATTATATAGTACATTAGGAATCAAAAACCACTTCCTCTTCTGCAACATTGAAAGACATTTATGGTCTAGCTCCTTCCATAATCTGAATTAGACCCTGGGATATGTAACACAAATTGGACTAAAAGTCAATTTTAAACATATGATTAATTGGTGAAAGACTTTGCACAACAAAAATAACTTAACTTTTTGCAATTTGTTGCCTTAAAGAACATAGCTCTGCTGATAATACACTAAAATTAACGGGGAACATCAAATCTTGAAAATAAAAACAGGCTTAGAATAAAAGCTGATATGTAAATGAAACCAGCAGTTTATTATTAAAGGTAGTAAATAATAACGCATAATGGCATGCAATCACTACAAAGTTATGGCAAACAATAAAAGTGATTTAAAAAAAAAGCTTTTAGGCCTGTTATCTTGAACACAACATGACATGCTGTTTCATGGCCTCTGAACCTTAATTAAAATATCAGTGATGTCACAATCAGCATTTAAAAAAAAAAAATCACAAATATTAATCCTACTGATATAAGATAACGGGTTGCACATTTTATATGTAAAATATCTCAAGGTTAAGTTCTTATTGTTTAAAAATGAAGATAAATGTGTTTTAAATATTGAATCTTTATCAGTTTGTGAAATATTGAGATGATAAAGAACTGCTTGGATGCGATAGTTGGTCCAGGCTGTGTAAATGTCTTAACGTCCACAGCAGGCGTCTTTATTCAGTGGCTGTGATGCTAAATCTCCTGGAGGATGATGGGGACTTTAGGTAAGGCTAAAGAACAAAAAATATCTAGGAAATGAAGGTTAATAAAAATCACTGTTTGTACAGCAATAGCATCCCAATTAATTATTTGAATTGCAATGGGCTTTGCATGCAAAACATGACCTGAAGAGCTGTTGGTTGGAGGAGACCTACTACCTACCTGCTGTGTCTCCTCATATCGCCAGCCTCTGAAAAGAAAGTGGCACTTGAACACAAAGGCAAGCTAAACCATCTAGCTAAAAGTTATAACCTATACCTGCGCAGGAAGATGGGAACTAAAACGGTGCAGAATACAGTCAGTCTGGGTGATTTCTTACACATAAGTACAACTTCATGTTTTGATTCCAATGAGATTTTTCACATTTTGTTACATTACAGCCACTGACTTTCATTTAGTGATAAGAATTTCATGCGATCATGAAGTGGAATGAATATGTTGCATAGTTTTGTTTTTTTTTCTAAAAATGTCCCAATTGAAAGTTTGAAAGTTTCTTGTGTGTGTGTGTTTAGCTCCATTTACTCTGCTTCATCTAAATAAAATCCATTGGAACCGATCAAATGTAGACATTTTACTCTTTATAGCTTTAAATAAAATCCAGTTGCCTTTAGAGGCCACCCGATTCGTAGATAGTTCACCTTTGTGTAATGACACATTGAATTGCCATTGATTTTATTTGGTGCCAAAATTAGCTCAGATTAACGAGAACAAGGCTTCAGACGTGTCTGACAGCTGACTGTCACTGTGATGTGCATCCTTAAAATAGTCTCCGCACAGTTTAGCTCTTGCCCTATGGGACAGAGTTTACTCCCATTAAAAAAGTGGGGGAAAAAAAGTAATTCAGGAGGACTGTCTCCAAAAATTTTAAAATGATAAAGATAAAGCATGAACACTCCTAAACTGTCTTGAGATTTAAGGGGTGACCAGATAGATGTATAATTAATGTTCTTTGAATAAGTGTAGATGCATCTAACCTCTGTGACCTCTGCCTGGATTAGAACGAGGAGGCCCAAACTCAACAACCCTGATAAGGATATTTACTGTGTAAGTCCCATTAAGAAAATTTATGTTGCGTGAATAATGTTTAATTTCTGATAGACTCATTTAACGAGGCTCACCTTTCACACAAACACGCCGTAGCTATGGGGCTTGAACTTGTCAGATTTTGTAACCCTGATAACACGAAGCCGTGTTTCCAGGACGCATTCCCTCCCCAAAGGTAGTAAATAGTTCTGAAAAATAATAAAAGTAATTAATGTCAGGCTTGCTTTGTAACAGTTAGCATGTTGACAGTACAAGTGAATTTGACTCCCTACACTTTGACTTCACACTACAGTCTTGGACGACAGTTTTATTCCTTCTGTTAGCTTTGAACTGCGCTTAAAGCTCGGACATTTACTGTCAAATAGATTTCTGATTTATGAGGCAGCGTACCTTAGGTGCACTCTGCTGGTTTAGACTGATGTAATGTCAGCCACTGGAAATAAGCTGGATTTACTGTAAGACTTTTTTAGATATCCTTTAGTTTAGAGAATTGAAAGTGCAGGGTGAACCAGTAATAACTTGCCAGGCTCTGTGCATGTTGCTACATAATTGCAGAATTGGCACAGCCACAGCATATAAACATTGGCAGTAATTCTTTTGTCTCTAAAAATTGGATGCACTCTTGGCCCTACATTCCAACAGAGTGTGTGTATGTGTGTGAGTTTGGGCTGTTGTTTCTTGTTGTCCTGCCAGGGGAATTGAGCAGGCGTTTGGGAGGGCTTGTTTCAACTGTGACAAGGTGGAGTCACTGCTGTAATAGTTGTGTAACCATATGTGGAGCTAATTTTCCAGGGAACTCTTGCAGAGACTGGCTGGTAGACCTCATGCATTAGAATGCAATAAGCATTTTGGTCCAGAGCATTTAGTTACACTTTGTTAGCTTTGTATTAATAAGGAGAATTTTTTGTGTGTGTTTTTTATCTAGCCTGCAGTCATATGTGAATCTTTTTTCTGTGAATCTGCTTAGTACATAAAATGTACTTATTTGGAGATGCAGGTATTATGAAACTACTCCATTGGATCATCAGGCTAAGTCTCTCTTTGGTTTATCTTTTCATAAACTTTTCAATATGGACGATTAGATTAGGCTAAAACGGGAAATTCTGAAGTTATTCTTTTAACTGTTTGTGACTCATGTTAAATTTTAAATGTATAATAACACTAGATCCAGCTACACAATATTATGTTTGTAAGGCAGTCCCAACTAGTTTGCAAAATGTTTTATTTTCTGAATCACACTCGTTTCACGTTTTATTAGCAAAAAAATTAACTTAAAATCTTAAAAAATTGGATCGTTTTCTGATCAGTAAGCTCAGCATACTTAATTGCTAACCTTACATGCTGACAACATTCTTCAGCTTGAAAGCCATTACTGCAGGAAGAATATTCAAAGTTAGCTGTTCCAGTTGTAGTATGGTGTTGTGTAAAATGTTTAAGCACAAAGATGTAAGATTATGTTTAACCACATTGCTATAGAACCATGTTGATTTTTATACAGGATACTGCTTAAAGAGAGTGAAACTTTCATCAGATAACAGAAAGGTTGCTCTGTTACGCAATATTCTGGATTCAGAAAGGTTTACGGTGAAATCTGGAGTTGCAGTTGTCATTACAATATTGTGTTCAATATCACAACCACAAAGAACTACTTTGACACAATATTTGAAAGTCTATTATATCTCAAGGGTCAGTCATTTAGTGTCTGCTTATTGATATTTGACCAGTTGAACCAGGATTATTGCTTCCCTTTATACCCACGTTGTTTGTATATCTTTAGTAGCTAAGAAACTAAAGCAGAAATGACCCAGAAAACAGGGGTTAATCCTAATGAACATTCTTAGCAGTAATTTCACAACTACATATTTTCCTCATGCTGTGCAACCGTTTGGAAATGCCAGAGTTCAGTTAAGACTCCATATTCTTATGGGGATTTTGGCTGCATGATATTAGGAAAACATGCTGGTGAGTGTTATGATAGTGATGCAATTTAAGGGAAAGGAATAGATAACTTGCGTGTTGGTATGTGTTTTTTCTTCTTCTTTGGTTTCATATCAAAAAGAGACTGACGGTCAGTCTATCCACCTTCTGGAAAATAAATAAAATTAATTATTTCCATCTCAGTAAGAAGATTTTAGTGAAAAACCTGGTTCTGGTTGGCTTCTGTTATGGCAATAAAACAACTTAACTTGCTGACTTGTCCATCTTACAATCTTTTTGCTTTCTAAAACTTAAGTTTTGCCACATCTCTTACAGTGATAGAAAGCTTGAACAGGCGGTACTTAAAAAATACTGCTGTTTATAGTTACTATTGCTAAAGGCTGGTATATTACACTAAATAGAATATAAATCCTCTAATAATTTTGTTCTTATCTTACAGCACTTGCAATGTTTTACATAGGCTCCATTCTGTCACACTTGTTGTTTTGTCGCTTCTGTGTGAATAAATAGAAACTAGAATCAATAAAAATCAATGCTGACCAAAAACAGAAATTGGCCACAACATTCTAGTCTTTGCACCAACTTAAAAAAAAAAAAAAAAAAAGTCTATTGGCCATTTTTAACTTTTTCCATTTAGAGAACAAAATTGGAAAATGAGCTTTGGTCTTGATCTAAAACCTGGCGATTCTTGGCATCAGTTTCTGTTTTTGAATTATTTGTTTTCTGTGGGTTGAGTCTAGCATGGGGATTCTTAGCTTGGCATGCCGCAAATGACTGGCATGTCCCAGGGAGAAACAAAGACGGGGTTGAGGGGGACGACAGGCCCCAGGCCCAAAAAAAAGTTTGTTTTTCCTCTTCTTGCTGTTGACTGGAAAAGTACAGTGTTGGGTCGCTTCACTTATGTGAAGCAGTCAACAATTCAGTTAGCCTGTGGTGGGAGAGAAGAGAGAGGATGGAGGGGGGTATGGAACACCCCAGTGATTGGATATCAAGAGCAGGCTATATGACATCATTGGGCTGTTAGTGAGCACAGTAAACAAAGAGGGAAATGCTTGAAAGGCTCTCTGTGCTGCTAGACACCATAATGACAACACAGCCCAACACTTGCTGCCATCCCAGCCACAACACCTTGTACTTTTCATTTGCTTTCCTGCTGTTATTGCTTGTTATATTTCAATCAGAACATTTAAGTTGGGAAGTATTTCAAGAATATTGCTGAGACATTTGGTAAATATCAGATGGTTATCTTGTCGCACTGATCTTTAGTGGTGCTTATTAAGCTTTGAGCTGTATGTTAATTTTCAGTTCAATGCAATTTATAACTCATATCATTCAAGTGTCTTCAGAGTCGTTTTGGGTGGTGATACTGTGGGTCAGTCTGGCAGTGAATCTGAAGAAACTTGAAAGCTTTTGCTGCATGACAGTCTCATGATACAGATATTTACATGTAACCAAAGACTGTTCTCAAAATAGGTACACACTTTTATTTTTGTTAACCTTGCAATTATTGTTTTTTTTTTTTTTTCAAACAACTTAGAAAGATGGTATAAACTAAGATGTCAGCTTGGAGGAGGGCAGGGACAGAAGAAGAAAAAGAAGTGTATGCAATTCAGATGTTCAGTAACATATATGTGCATGAGTATTTACATTCTAAAATGTCCTTTAGACCAAAGTTTTGCAAAGTGATTAACAGTAAACATGACGGTCATGACACTATAGCAAGACAATATTCCAGTATTCCACAGTAACATGACACCGTCAGCTGATTGCAGGCATTGCTAATCCACCTCATTTGCCTTTGCTGCTCCTTTTTAAGTCTATGCTTTGCTGTAAATCTTTAAAGCCGGGCAAAGAGATGTTGGAGTCTGGGATATGATCCTTGCTTATTATGAATGATGGAAGAGATTGTTTGATCTTTCTCCTCCTGCTGTTCTTTAATCCCGCTCTGCATCCATGAAACCTTCTGTTCATCTCCTCTGCTACTTGGGGTTGAAGTTCAGGTGTTGTTTGAACTTTTGAGATGCCAGTCAGTTGCTCCCATAGTTGTAAAAACAATACTTTGATGCCATGATTACGCATCTTAATCTTAACAACCGTCAGAGAGTTAAANGGTGTTGTTTGAACTTTTGAGATGCCAGTCAGTTGCTCCCATAGTTGTAAAAACAATACTTTGATGCCATGATTACGCATCTTAATCTTAACAACTGTCAGCAAATACAAAAAAAAAAAAAAAAAAAATAAGAACAAAAATCCTTTCATCAGCACAGAGGAATTAAGTGTCTTATGACTTCATTTTATGCACCTTACTGATACTGAAGATGGCGCTCAGTCGTCCTCTCTTGGTAACAGCGTCCACACTGAAGAGTACCGTTACCAGGGTTTAGATATGGTGCATTCACTGATTGGAAAAGAATTGCATTTCCGATGAAGCTGAAAATGTGAGCATCTGTGGTCTTCAGAATCAGCCTTTATTTTCATTGTTCACATTGTTGTTTCAGTAGAGCCCATCCAGAGAACAAAAAATAGATGAACAACATAAGACATGCAAAGTTTCCCCCAGAAAACCTGCTAAGCCCGCTGGTTGGAGCACTCCACAGTCTTTCATCCAGCGGCACGTTGTGTTTTTGAGTTAAAAAATAATTAATGTTGACAGGAAATTTGAAAATATCACTTGGTTATTATGTGTTATTGGAAGATTAATACCTGAACACCAACTATAAAGTCTTAAAAAATGCACTTTTATCACAATGTTGCGCAGCATGCAATAACTAATAAAACATATGATCCTGTGATGACTCTGCGGTTGTCTTGCCTTTTCAACCAACGTATGCAGACCTCGGTGAAGTAAAGCCCAAAGTGCAAGGAGTCTGTCTGATTGAAACAATGTTGGGAGTTTTGCTCTTATTGCTGTTACAAAATTGTATGTTTCTGTGTTAAACCACATGCTGCAACATGATCGCAGCCAGCCACACGCTGCGCAGTTTGTGCTCTCTCATAACATCTTTGATAACACTTGATGTAAACTCACTAAGCACATTGTTCAGCATATCAGTGGTAGATCAGAGCAGTTGAAGGTATGGCTTCTCTACTTGTTTCTACATGTAGACTTGCTGATCACAAGATGCCATAATTTCCTCATTAGCTTCTTAGGCCAGGTACAATTTTTGGCTTATTTATTTAGTTTTCACATTACGTTAATCCTCCGTCGCCACCGCTGCTGTCTGCAATATATTTGGCTCTGTACGCTGAGCAAACAGTCAGCACAGCTACTTTGTGTTTAAGTGGTGGGAACATTGTTCCTGTGCAGTCTGGAATTTGATTTGATCCTCTTTCAAATCTGTTTTTACATTCATTTATGTCTAGATGAAGGTCGTCTTTGTTTGCCAGATTGAAAATGTAGTTATTGTCCAACTTGTCGATCGTTTTGGGTTTTGAGTTGCTAACGAAAGCAAAAGAAACAACAACAAACTTTTATTGCTTTTTTGAGCTTTAGATTCTTGTTACGTTTGTGTTCTAAACCAGAGTTTTCTTTCTTTTCTTTACATGTGCTTGGTTTTAAATGCCAAATGTGGAATCAGTGGTATTGCTGATCACAAACTGTGAAGGATCTGTTTTTCAGCACTCCTCCAGTATTAGGACATTTTACCGATCTGAAGTTTGTCCAGATGCCAGAAGCAGTGAAACAGCCCTTTACCACACTGCAAAATTGAAAGGCAGCTTCCAAAATGTGCTATCTTATGATTTGATGGGAGTAAAGAAAAAAAAAAAAAAACTTAAAAAAAAAAAAAAAAACTTGGTGAATGTTTTTGTGGCTAATGTGATTAGAAACTAACATAAAAATCTAGAAGGTTTAGTGTGGAAACATAAAATTTTGAAATGGGAAATTTGTAGGAAACCTGTGTGAAAGCTCTCTTTTGGAGTTTTTAAGTAGATTTACTTTCAGAATCGGTTACCTACTTGTAAATAGCCAAGTATTAGCATCTGCTAGTTTTAGTCATGAAAATCTTGATATTGTATGCAGGATTTCTGGTTTTTCTTTTTGGGAGATTAAAACATTTCCCTGCACTTCTCTTCTGCGGTGTTGTTTGGACAGTTCAGAGTACAGAAGTGTTTCTGTGGCAACCAGGAAGAAACAGAAAAAGGCCTTTCCTGGGAGGGAAAGAGGCAAAGGGTCACTTTACTATTTTCTGTCCACTTGGCAGGAGTCGGACCATTGAGAACCAAAGTGGAAGTTTCACCGTATTCAAGCATAAATTCTCAGAAACACCACAATGTGCCAGCTGAATAGAAGGAAATGTTGCCGTCTGACCCCTCTACCTGGAGCTGTTGATGTGTTTAGTCATGGTTCAAGCTTATAAGAGAAAAAAAATGAAATGGAGGCATTATGAGTGACAATAAAATAATAAATTACCACCATAAATTACACCAATAACCTTTTGCTCTTGTGTTGTAGAGCTGATGATGGCATAATAATGCAAGTTTGCTCTCTAAAAGCCCAATAAAGTTTAATTCAGCAAAAAACTCTTTACACTAGAACTGTGAGATATTGTAAATATCCAACATAAAACATGCCAACCAAAAACAATAAATTAAACAAATAAAAACCACTTGCAGCTGAAGCTATGAAACAACTGGTGATTAATATTTTTGCCCTTCAAAAAATATTAATCACCGTAATTGAAATGACCGAGCTCATTTTAAATTGCGATTAATTGATTATTTCGGTATGTAAAACTCTCCAAAGCAACATTGATTAAACCTATTCAATTCAACTACATTGACTTTAAACTGTAAATACTCAAACAAGGAGTAATATTATTTGGAGTTGTGTATGACAACAGTGCTTAGCTCTTGGTCTTCCTCAAATTGTTGATGTTTTTGGCTCCGCGATGCTAGATTTAAAAACTAACATAATCTCCTTTGCCTGTCACCAAGTTGGGAATTGGTGCCACAATCTTTTTAATTTAGGATTTACTAAGCAGGCAAAACCTCAGAATTGTGCAGATGTAGAGCCATTGAGGACCCACCTGTGGTTGATCATATATTCTCTTTATGGATAAGACTTGAAAAAAATATTTCTCATAGAAAGAGCAGAGCCCCGTCGGTAAAGGTTTCCGAGACAGCCCTAGGTGCCCAAACGAAAACTCCTAGGATTTGCATCTGATATTTGAATAGGAAGAGCAAATGATGTGAACCACATGCAAATGTTGTGATCCCACATAGATTTGCTTAAGGAAGCTAATCAAAGTGCTGCCCCAGGAGCATTTCCTTTCTGCCTTCAGGACATCTAGGGTCAACGTCCTCTTGTCCTTACGCCTTAGCTTAGTAAAGTAAGTAAATCAATCAAGTCACCACTTGAACCACATTGAAATCATTGACGTATGTCAATACTACCGAAAACGCTAAAGGGGGTGGGAGGAAGAAGGCGGACCTGTTAAAGCAGAAGTAATGAAGTAATGCTAATAAAGGCTCAGGAAGTAACATCTCTTTTCAGTAATTATGTCACTTCTGACTGAAGCTCAGAAACAGTTTCTCAAGCTAAAATAAAACTGTTAGCCAAACAATATTTGTTGCTTCCCCATTACAAGGCATTTTAAAGTGTTTTTCACATTTGATAACGATTACTTTATCTCTCTGACTCAGAAACTCAACAAAGTGTCAAGGTGATGATTTTGTCTGTTTTCCAGTGCAGTTGATGCTTATGGTTTGTGCAGATCCATTTGTGTTTTAGTCAGTAGCTTTTGAACATTTTTTTTGCTTCCTTGTTTTGTGGTGGGAGCTGTAATTTATTTAAATGTCACTAGTCACAAGTACAGTAAATATATCCAGTGTGTGTATTTGTTGTTTCTAATAAGTCCGCCCTTATTTGTGGCGAATTGACTAATCTTCTGGAAGCTTTAGGTCCTAATTTCCCCAACAAGTAGAAGAATGTTATGAAATATAACATCTGAATAAGATGGTTTTTGAAAATTTTACCTCTAATTTTAGAAATAACTTTAATGTTTTGTTGTTGTTTTTAGTTATTTGAGTTATAACCATATATTTTGACTATAAGTTATCACAAGGATTTAACAAGAATGACTATTGTGGTTGTTTTTCCAGATATTTAGGTTGTTTGCTGTTCAGAAAATCTCTTTTCTTTGACTTTTTTCCCCGCTATTCCTGATACAATAATGTCTCCTTTATTCTGTTTTATTTTGTCTCTTCTAGAAATGCCTTGCAGTCTACCTTGTTTTCTGAACAATAATGATTTTGATAATGATTGTTGATGCCTTTCCAGATCAAAACAATCTTTAGATGCATTCAATACTGAGTGGAATTAAGAAAACATCAGAAATGTAGATATTCAACCTACAGATCTCCAGTCAGAACAGCTCAAAGTTAAATAATTTTTTTTTTAATGTGTCCTATTTTCTATACCTCTCACATGAGTGTTGTTCTAGATCCCTTAACCTTTGACCTCCTCTGGCTCCCCTTGCAGCTTCTACACCAGTCAGCAGCAGTGCGATTAGACGCCGTGCCCCCTGCTCGGTGACTCCCCTCACGTGGGAGAAGCACAGCATCGCCGCCATGTCCAGCATCACCATCGACCCCGAGCTCAAGCCCGGGGAGTTTGTCATCAAGAGCCTGTTTGCCGAGTTCGCCGTGCTCGCCGAGAAGAAGATCGAGATGGTGATGGCCGAGCCGCTGGTGAGTTCAGAGACAGAAGACGGGAAATGGATCCTAATGAGTGCCAAAAGAAGCACTCTCTTCTATCTCTAAATAATTACTTTAGTTAGTCGGTTCAGAAAAGCCTAAAGAATGTGACAGTAGAGGCTCTTTTTTTTTTTTTTTTTTTTTTCTCAGACCAATCAGTTGTATAAGGTGTGTGTGTGTGTGTGTGTGTGTGTGTGCGTGTGCGTGTGTGTGTGATTTCTCAAAACATAAAATTTCAATATATTTTATGGTTACTTTAGTTTATCTCCAAAGTGTGGTGGTGGAAAAAGTTTGAAAATGCTTGAAAAGTGCTGGAATTTTACTCTGGGAAATCTGTACAAAGCCTGAAATTAGTAACAAGCTTATTCCCCTCTGTGTTTCCAACAGGAGAAACCACTGTCCCGATCTCTCCAGAGGGGGGAAGACGCACAATTTGATCAGGTCAGTGCAGTTACAACACAAAACTATTATAAAAGAACAACAATATTCTCCAGAGCTCCAGTTGTTGTAGTGTCTATAAAAGTTTGCTTAATTAGTCCTCTAACTCGCTGTTCTTTTTGCCTTCTTTTTTTTTTTTTGGCATTCCAACATCCTCCCCTGGTAATTGTTGTCATTACATGAGTCAGATCAGAGAAGGAACCGTCTTAAAATGCCTGCACTCTCTGGACAAAGCAATGTTGATCCCATAATAACCCTCACAAAGAACTGACATCTCGTATAGATGTATAAATGTGACACTCTCACCGACAGCTACTCCCTCACCTCTGTACGTCTATGCAGCATTTGAGTCTCCCAATCAATCCCCCCCCCCTTCCACCCCTCAATGGGCTGTCTGTGCCTCATCTGCAGCTGCTGCAGATCTCTGTACAATAGGCCTGCCTGCTGCTGAATGCTTTGTTCAGCACAACACAAAGCCAGCGAGGATATGGTATAGATCCAGCTGTCCCCATTGTGAGTGAGACAGAGAGAGAGAGAGGGAGCATATAGAGCCAAAAGTGAGTGCGTAGAATCGCTGTGTCATCCTCAGCAGTAAATCTGCATTGGGTGCTGGAGTGTATTTGGCCAGCGCCATAAGGGCAGAGGGAGGAATTACATAACTCTTCTGCCGGTCGTCCATCAGGCGCCGTCCTCTCCGCACTGTACCGGCCCTTTAAACTCACAAAAATCCTAGCTGAACACTTAAAGCGCACTGACCACTTCAGTTCAAGTGTTATTTATTTCCTAATGTTTCTTTTTCTTTTTTCTAGCAAAAGTATTCACTCCCTTTTTTCCACATTTTGTCATGTTGCAGCAATAAACTTAAATGTGCTACAGTGGGACTTAATGTCACAGATCAGCACAGAGGTTAACTCTGAAGTGGAAGGAAAATAAAATGTGGGCTTTTTTATTATTATTATAAATTGTTTCTGGAAGATAAATCAGAAAACATCAGTTTGGATTTTTATTCAGCTTTGAAGAGCTGGGACATTATAGAGCTGCGTCTTTTCAGGAGTCTTTCTACCACATGTAAAAGCTGAAAATTTTGCCTGTCCTTATTTAACAATAAATAACAATTTAGAAGTTTTGCAGCAGATTGTGAAATTGATTCAAGTCTGGACTTTGACTTGACTGTTTTGATTCAGAAATATGCTTTAACTGTTCCATTAGGGATGCACGATATATCGACATCAACATCGGTATCACCTGATTTTATTTTTTTAACATACTGGTATCGCTTTGATGAATAAAAAATAGGTCAATATTAACAAGTGATATTTATCAAAGTCAGCTGTATGGACATTTTTTTCAAGCTGTCAAAATGGTAGTAAAATATATGTTATATTTGGCTGCAATATTAATATCAGATATGGACATCAGCCCAAATTTTCATATCGTTGCATCCCTCCCTTCCATTCAGCTTAAGGAAGTCTTTCTCTTCCTGGCAGGCTCACAAACATTCCAGTCTGCTTTTTGCAGCCTCTAGCACGCCGTTTCCATAGTTGCCCTGTGCTTAGCTCCACCTCAGAAAAAAAAGAATCCCCTCAGCATTATGCAGCCGCCGCTGTGCTTCACTGTGGCGATAGTTTTTATTATTTGTTTTTCAAGGTGTTTTTTTAATTCTGTGGACCATAAAAGCCTATGACGCATCTATGACAATGTTTTTCAGGCAGCGTTTGCATATTTCCCTGGTTACAAAAATGTTCTGATGTTTCATCTTTTTTTATTTGTACTTTTTTTTTAGTTAATAAGCTCTATGAGCTCAATAGCAGAACACTGTTTACCCTCCCTCCTGCGCACACTATTCGACTGGTACCGGCGGCAGAGCGGCACTGAAGATGAGTCTTACGAGTACCGACCTCGGTCTAGTACAAAATCAAAAGGGTGAGCGCATCCTTTCTTCTGTACTTTTTCCTCTTCTTCTTTTTTCTTCCTTGCCTTCGCATTTTTCACCTTGAACAAAATGACTGTCTACCAAATGCTACTTTGTGTACAATGAATTATTTGTCGCTGGTTTGCAGGGATGAACAGCACCGGGATAAAGATTACCTTCTAGAACGACGGGACTTAGCTATAGATTTTATTTTTTGTTTAGTTTCAGTGGAAGTTCTAAAACAGGTGAGCAGTCCAGTTTTGTTGCTTCAGTGAAATATTATCCACCATTTGTAAAGTATTTTCGATAACACTTTATTTGACGGGGTGTGAATAAGACTGACA
>NW_006799976.1:2474087-2515176 GCF_000485575.1 Poecilia formosa
GTTTCTCCACCCCAGTATGTAATGCTGCCTCTCATCCTCTTTATAAACTCAGACTGGGCTCCTGCTGGAGGACTGAAATGTTTGTTAAAAGGGCCCAGAACTGAGAAACTAATGAAAACGCCAGAAACCTGTTTACTTATTAGATTCAGGGATGACAACCTGCCCAGTGTTGACATAAACACAGCACTGTCATGGCAGCGCCTTTTCACCAATGCTTTATACGGGCCCCAAAAAAATCCGATCAAGGTGTTTTGATGGGTGTAGCAGATTTACCTGCTGGAGTTTAGGGAGTGTTTGGAGCATATGACTGAACATGAAAGCGCTTCTGTTAGGTCGCGCTTCTGTAATGCGAGTTCTCTGTGAAATGTCAACAGGGTGTGTATCCAGACAGACTGGACAAACTTATTCATCAAGTTTCTTAAGTAGTTATTAGTCAGTTGTATGGAAAAAAACTGTTTAGGATATAGCTATAGGCAGATTTTCCACTTTGTATCAGGGGAAGATAATTGCTGGAAGGTGTTTTAAGTGGTTCCTTAACCAGCTAATTCGAGGCCACTTTCACCGAACTAATGTGCAGATAAAAAAATTAGCCAATTTCAATTGCTCTTTGGAAACTAGAAATAACAAAGCTTTGTTTTTGTACTTTTAGGATGAATTTGGAGATTTAAGTCCCGCATTCTTAAAAGTCTTAAATTTGAGCTGGTGAAACCTGCAGAAACTCTGTTTGTACTTAGCATTAGTGTTTGCAGCTCCTTACCTTAACCATGGGATTTCTAAAAGACTGCCCACATTTCCATACTGTTTCATGACAGACAGGGTGAAATTAAAAAAAATTACTTTTGTATGTTTATCCTTCCTGCTATCTGCTGAAAGTGTCTCTCCCTCTTAGAAGATAAGTAATTGAAGCAAGTTCTGTTTTTGACTTTTGTCCTGTTTTGTGTCCTCATCGAACGTTTCTCTGCAAGCGCTGACAAGAAAAAGTGTTATGAAGGTTAGAAACGTTTGTTTTTGGTGAGAGCAGCATGTGGCAGCGAGGACCCCTGTGTGTTGTGGAGTTGTGCTGCATACTCAGACGGCTGTTATGGATGTTAATGTTGTGTCCTCTGTGGCCCAGGCATCACTGAGGAGGTCAGGGATTGAATTACAGCTTTTATCGATTATTGCTCCCACTACTGCCCTTCAGAAAAGACCGGGACAGGAAATGCATCCTCCACCATGCGGGCTCCTGGGAGGAGAAGCTCCTCTCTGCTCACTGCAGGCAGGATAGCTCGACTGCCAGTCACTTCTCCCACTTTGTGATTAGAGATGCTGCAATCAGCCTCGGTCGTGCATTTGGTTGAGATTATTTGATCAGTGAGCTCGTCTTTCCAGGAAGTCGGTTCTAATGTTTGTTTGAAATCCTCGACTCGCGTCAGTGGTCCTGGCTGTAAGGTTCTGGTTCTCAGCTTTAATGTTCCCGGGGAAATGATGTAAGCTCTGCATTCCTTAAACAACAAAGCTGGTTTACAGAAAACAATACCTGTCTGTTGTATGTCGGCTGGCTTGCTGATAATCATAACAAGAGTCCAAGTTTTATTGTTAAATAGTATTTGCCTTGGCGTCCTCTAAATCTGTGTTCCTCCTCTAAACTATGTCTGTGTGAAATACATTGTTTTAGGTATGCCGCCATCTTTTGGTTGTGTAAATTTTAATTCACAACAGAAGGACTTGATCCGTTTTAGTATATATAATCCATCTCTGGAGGTTTTGAAATAATGTTCGAAGGAGTTGCATTTCAGCATGTGGGTTTCCAAATCAGACGATGTTAGTTTTACCCAGCAGCAGATAAGGTCAGGTTGAGCCATTGTCCAATTATGAATTGAAATTGTTTGGGGAATTCTTTTCCCTTAAATAGACAAGATGAGGAACCTCTAAAGCTTTGAACTTTTTGTACTTGTTTGACTATGTTTTTGCTTATTTTCATTTTAATTTGAAACCCCAGTACATCTTGCCAGTGCACATCATTTTCAGATTTTCACAATTCAAGAACCTACTGATTTGGTTGCCTCAGTAAATTATTTTGTTTACATGTTCATGCAGTCATGAACATGTTTATGTAATGATGTAAATGTACGATATAAACCGTCAGATGTTACACCTCAGGTTCCAAGGAAATTTGTCAAAGAGCCAAGTGGCCATGTAGGTGTGAAGCGGTGTTGGAAGTTCTTCTGACTAATGTTTTAGAAAAGTAGTTTAAATATGGCTTTTAATCAGTTTGCACATGTTGATTCCTCATGGAACAGGAAAGATTTTTTTCCCTTTAAAATTCTCACATAAGAGCTGATTGGAATCATCTTTAAAAAAAAAAAAAAAAGAAATTAGTACTGTAGTGAGGTTTCATCATAGAAACTACTTCAAGTAGGAGAAACAACTTACCGTTACAGAAAAAACAGCTCATCCGCAGTCATCGATGACCATGCTAACTAGCCTTAGAATTCACAACAGGCTCTATTAGCTACAGTGGGAGATGAGCTTCACCACACAGAGAGTGATTGACAACCCTAAGACCCGCCTCCTGGCTCTGATTGGTTGTTTCTATTTAGGACTAGGAGAAGGCAGAAGAGCTCAATTTTTTATTTTTTTATTTTTACAGATTATCTGTCTCATACCAAACAAGTATGTAAAAAAATATGAATAAAGGTTACAAACCTTGAGCTTCAAACTTTTCCAGTCTAAAACCATCTTCCTCTTTCTTTGCGTCTACTGGTTACTCAGCCACGTAAAATCATAACACAGAAAAGGCAGAGGTTTAAGATTCACATGAGGGAACGATTACAGAAGCCAGTGATTCTCCTTGGATTTATGCAAGGGGTACTTTAGCTAACCCAGAGACCACAGCTCCAACATGACCAATTATGGTACTTTTATTATCTTATTAAAGGAAAAGTGTTAAACAACTGTAGGCTGTTTCCTTTTCTGCTTAGGATTTATCACTTGGGCATTGGTGTCTAAATATGGCGATGGAGCGTTTAACCAACATGACCTCACTACAATCAGATATAGCGGAAGTGTGAAATTGCTATAATGACACGTTTTTATATTTGGTTCCTTTCAAGTCCAATTTTGGCATTGTGGGAAATGTTCTTAGCAGCAACTGGCCAGAGCTGCCAGTGACATCAGTCTGTTAATTTGAAGTTCTCTGAGAAGTAATATTAAATTGCCTGAAGAGGTCCCGAGTCGAAGGCCGCTTTAATTCCACAGCATCTGTGCCGCGTATCACAAGGCAGCGCTTCACAGCGGAGGGCTGCATCAGACCTGCACCAGCTGGGGCATGACAAAGCATCTGTTTGTGTTGCGTTTGTTAGCAATGAGCTCGGGCTCATTTTGCATAAGTCGTGTAGCGGCGGACATGTGACGGAGGGAGAGACTGTGGGGGAGACAGAAAATAGCGACGAAACGGGAAGACAAAGAGCATTTGTGTTTTTTTGTAACTTTCCCACTGCTTTTTTCTCTCTCTCTCTCCCGCCCCCCAGAATGTTTTGTTAACAAACTTAATCGTGCCCTTGACTACAAATGGCTGGATGGATGTCATGTGGATCTGTTTTTAGGTCTCTGCATGGGTAGAACTAACCGGCAGCAACACCAGATTGTAACGTCAGATAATCCCTTGCGTGTGTTTTTGAACCTTTTTCCATTCACGCAAACTGATTTTTTTCTTCTGAATGCAGGATGTATTCAGGTCCTTTTAAATATTTCAGCAATCAAAGTGTGAAACTACTTACCCATATTATATTACAGTCAAATATTATATCTCACTTTTATAGCACGATATTTGTATATTTCAAAAATTTTTTGAGTCGGGAGCCACATATATTCGTGTGCAGCATGCACACTCCCTTTCTCATCCTCCTGTTTGACGCTTTCCCTCCCACTGCAGTGAGGAATGATGCATCAGTGCTGCTGTGGAGCTTACAGGAAGTGCTGCTTTGATAGGCCAGTGGGGAGGCAGCACAGTAGTAGCTCTGACAAGCGTATGCATCGCTGATCCACGGCCAGGAAACACTCGCAGCATTTTGATGACATCACCCGCCCCCACACTGCGCTCCTGCCTCCCAGCGTTTGCTGTTGAATTGAGCTTTCTCTCTCTCTCTCTCTCTCTCTCTCTCTCTCTCTCTCTCCCTCTGCCTCTCTCTCTCTGCCTCTCTCTCTCTCAGAAAAGAGCAATAGGAGAACAAGAGCTTGCTCGAGGGAGGAGCGGCTGGCCATGAACGAATAGCAAGGGAGAGAGAGTTTAGAGGGGGGAAAGAGGGAGGGTTAGCAGGCTACAACTGGCACACACACAACACACAGGAAGACAGAAGGAGATGGAATATTACTGAATACTAACACTATTTACGTTTCTTCTTGTGTGATGAGCAAAAGTTCCCGTGCACTTTTTTTTTGTCCTGAAGCGTTTCTGGATTGTTCCGTGCTGATATGGGGATGAGGGACTCTGTGGACTGGCAGCTGGGCAGCAGGAGCTGGGCTGGGAGACTTTTCTAACTGTGCTTATGAAATAGTAGAGTTCTGTAGAGTTCTGCTGGGAGGGAAAAAAAAAAGGCAAAACTTGTCGCGTATTAAATTGTGCGTTTCTCTAAGGATTGTTTCGTCTGAAGTCCTCCTGTGGATGGTGGTGTTAAGCAACGGTTGGGTAAGAAGAACTGGAGGGGGAAAAGAGTTGCTAGATTTTTAACAGTCTGTGTGGCAGGTGAATATTTGTGAGCAGAATAAAATGCTCTGATTTAAAAAAAAAAAAAATTATTTGTGGGATGGCGTGAAATGAGAACACTCTGAACCCTGTGAGCACCGTGCCTTATGAGCCTTAACTTTTGCGAGCCACCATGCTGAGCCTGCAGGATTCGGTCTTCTTTGAGATCAGCATCAAATCTCTCCTCAAGTCCTGGAGTAGCAGCTGTGAGTATCCTGCCAAGCGAGCATACGTGTTTACATACCGCACTCGGCACATCCAGACGTATCTACCACACACAGCCAGCAGCCTTCAGCGACTTTGTACATGCCTGCATGCAGGTCGTGATTGGAGTTAGATGAGTGATGGTGTTTAGTCCAGGTTTAGCCAGGCTTGCTTCAGGTCCTTGCAGGTGGCGGCAATAGAAGCCCTCCCATTATCATCATTGCTGAGGCTCCTGGTTGTCCCACAGATAATGTTTCTCCTGATGAAAATGCACTGATTGATACAATTTGACCTGGGATTGTTCCTTTGAAGATCTTGTATCTGTCTTACATCTTTTTGAAACTTCTTATCTTGTTGAAAATCGCGATTTAGTCTTCCTGAACAGCACTCAACAATTTCCAGTTCCCTGTCGTCCTCCCAGTTCTACAAACCTCCTCTTCCTTTCCTTGGGGGGCAGCTAATGTTTCTCTGTTATTGATCTGTCTTTTAGCTTCCTCCTATTATTAGCTTTCTATGCATTATATAGTACATTAGGAATCAAAAACCACTTCCTCTTCTGCAACATTGAAAGACATTTATGGTCTAGCTCCTTCCATAATCTGAATTAGACCCTGGGATATGTAACACAAATTGGACTAAAAGTCAATTTTAAACATATGATTAATTGGTGAAAGACTTTGCACAACAAAAATAACTTAACTTTTTGCAATTTGTTTCCTTAAAGAACGTAGCTCTGCTGATAATACACTAAAATTAACGGGGAACATCAAATCTTGAAAATAAAAACAGGCTTAGAATAAAAGCTGATATGTAAATGAAACCAGCAGTTTATTATTAAAGGTAGTAAATAATAACGCATAATGGCATGCAATCACTGCAAAGTTAGAGCAAACAATAAAAGTGATTTAAAAAAAAAGCTTTTAGGCCTGTTATCTTGAACACAACATGACATGCTGTTTCATGGCCTCTGAACCTTAATTAAAATATCAGTGATGTCACAATCAGCATTTAAAAAAAAAAAATCACAAATATTAATCCTACTGATATAAGATAACGGGTTGCACATTTTATATGTAAAATATCTCAAGGTTAAGTTCTTATTGTTTAAAAATGAAGATAAATGTGTTTTAAATATTGAATCTTTATCAGTTTGTGAAATATTGAGATGATAAAGAACTGCTTGGATGCGATAGTTGGTCCAGGCTGTGTAAATGTCTTAACGTCCACAGCAGGCGTCTTTATTCAGTGGCTGTGATGCTAAATCTCCTGGAGGATGATGGGGACTTTAGGTAAGGCTAAAGAACAAAAAATATCTAGGAAATGAAGGTTAATAAAAATCACTGTTTGTACAGCAATAGCATCCCAATTAATTATTTGAATTGCAATGGGCTTTGCATGCAAAACGTGACCTGAAGAGCTGTTGGTTGGAGCAGACCTACTACCTACCTGCTGTGTCTCCTCATATCGCCAGCCTCTGAAAAGAAAGTGGCACTTGAACACAAAGGCAAGCTAAACCATCTAGCTAAAAGTTATAACCTATACCTGCGCAGGAAGATGGGAACTAAAACGGTGCAGAATACAGTCAATCTGGGTGATTTCTTACAATAAGTACAACTTCATGTTTTGATTCCAATGAGATTTTTCACATTTTGTTACATTACAGCCACTGACTTTCATTTAGTGATAAGAATTTCATGCGATCATGAAGTGGAATGAATATGTTGCATAGTTTTTTTTTTTTTTTCTAAAAATGTTCCAATTGAAAGTTTGAAAGTTTCTTGTGTGTGTGTGTTTAGCTCCATTTACTCTGCTTCATCTAAATAAAATCCATTGGAACCGATCAAATGTAGACATTTTACTCTTTATAGCTTTAAATAAAATCCAGTTGCCTTTAGAGGCCACCCGATTCGTAGATAGTTCACCTTTGTGTAATGACGCATTGAATTGCCATTGATTTTATTTGGTGCCAAAATTAGCTCAGATTAACGAGAACAAGGCTTCAGACGTGTCTGACAGCTGACTGTCACTGTGATGTGCATCCTTAAAATAGTCTCTGCACAGTTTAGCTCTTGCCCTATGGGACAGAGTTTACTCCCATTAAAAAAGTGGGGGAAAAAAAGTAATTCAGGAGGACTGTCTCCAAAAATTTTAAAATGATAAAGATAAAGCATGAACACTCCTAAACTGTCTTGAGATTTAAGGGGTGACCAGATAGATGTATAATTAATGTTCTTTGAATAAGTGTAGGTGTATCTAACCTCTGTGACCTCTGCCTGGATTAGAACGAGGAGGCCCAAACTCAACAACCCTGATAAGGATATTTACTGTGCAAGTCCCATTAAGAAAATTTATGTTGCGTGAATAATATTTAATTTCTGATAGACTCATTTAGCGAGGCTCACCTTTCACACAAACACGCCGTAGCTACGGGGCTTGAACTTGTCAGATTTTGTAACCCTGATAACACGAAGCCGTGTTTCCAGGACGCATTCCCTCCCCAAAGGTAGTAAATAGTTCTGAAAAATAATAAAAGTAATTAATGTCAGGCTTGCTTTGTAACAGTTAGCATGTTGACAGTACAAGTGAATTTGACTCCCTACACTTTGACTTCACACTACAGTCTTGGACGACAGTTTTATTCCTTCTGTTAGCTTTGAACTGCGCTTAAAGCTCGGACATTTACTGTCAAATAGATTTCTGATTTATGAGGCAGCGTACCTTAGGTGCACTCTGCTGGTTTAGACTGATGTAATGTCAGCCACTGGAAATAAGCTGGATTTACTGTAAGACTTTTTTAGATATCCTTTAGTTTAGAGAATTGAAAGTGCAGGGCGAACCAGTAATAACTTGCCAGGCTCTGTGCATGTTGCTACATAATTGCAGAATTGGCACAGCCACAGCATATAAACATTGGCAGTAATTCTTTTGTCTCTAAAAATTGGATGCACTCTTGGCCCTACATTCCAACAGAGTGTGTGTATGTGTGTGAGTTTGGGCTGTTGTTTCTTGTTGTCCTGCCAGGGGAATTGAGCAGGCGTTTGGGAGGGCTTGTTTCAACTGTGACAAGGTGGAGTCACTGCTGTAATAGTTGTGTAACCATATGTGGAGCTAATTTTCCAGGGAACTCTTGCAGAGACTGGCTGGTAGACCTCATGCATTAGAATGCAATAAGCATTTTGGTCCAGAGCATTTAGTTACACTTTGTTAGCTTTGTATTAATAAGGAGAATTTTTTTTGTGTGTTTTTTATCTAGCCTGCAGTCCTATGTGAATCTTTTTTCTGTGAATCTGCTTAGTACATAAAATGTACTTATTTGGAGATGCAGGTATTATGAAACTACTCCATTGGATCATCAGGCTAAGTCTCTCTTTGGTTTATCTTTTCATAAACTTTTCAATATGGACGATTAGATTAGGCTAAAACGGGAAATTCTGAAGTTCTTCTTTTAACTGTTTGTGATTCATGTTAAATTTTAAATGTATAATAACACTAGATCCAGCTACACAATATTATGTTTGTAAGGCAGTCCCAACTAGTTTGCAAAATGTTTTATTTTCTGAATCACACTCGTTTTACGTTTTATTAGCAAAAAAATTAACTTAAAATCTTAAAAAATTGGATCGTTTTCTGATCAGTAAGCTCAGCATACCTAATTGCTAACCTTACAATTAGAAAGGCTTGAAAGCCATTACTGCAGGAAGAATATTCAAAGTTAGCTGTTCCAGTTGTAGTATGGTGTTGTGTAAAATGTTTAAGCACAAAGATGTAAGATTATGTTTAACCACATTGCTATAGAACCATGTTGATTTTTATACAGGATACTGCTTAAAGAGAGTGAAACTTTCATCAGATAACAGAAAGGTTGCTCTGTTACGCAATATTCTGGATTCAGAAAGGTTTACGGTGAAATCTGGAGTTGCAGTTGTCATTACAATATTGTGTTCAATATCACAACCACAAAGAACTACTTTGACACAATATTTGAAAGTCTATTATATCTCAAGGGTCAGTCATTTAGTGTCTGCTTATTGATATTTGACCAGTTGAACCAGGATTATTGCTTCCCTTTATACCCACGTTGTTTGTATATCTTTAGTAGCTAAGAAACTAAAGCAGAAATGACCCAGAAAACAGGGGTTAATCCTAATGAACATTCTTAGCAGTAATTTCACAACTACATATTTTCCTCATGCCGTGCAGCCGTTTGGAAATGCCAGAGTTAAGTTAAGACTCCATATTCTTATGGGGATTTTGGCTGCATGATATTAGGAAAACATGCTGGTGAGTGTTATGATAGTGATGCAATTTAAGGGAAAGGAATAGATAACTTGCGTGTTGGTATGTGTTTTTTCTTCTTCTTTGGTTTCATATCAAAAAGAGACTGACGGTCAGTCTATCCACCTTCTGGAAAATAAATAAAATTAATTATTTCCATCTCAGTAAGAAGATTTTAGTGAAAAACCTGGTTCTGGTTGGCTTCTGTTATAAAACAACTTAACTTGCTGACTTGTCCATCTTACAATCTTTTTGCTTTCTAAAACTTAAGTTTTGCCACATCTCTTACAGTGATAGAAAGCTTGAACAGGCGGTACTTAAAAAATACTGCTGTTTATAGTTACTATTGCTAAAGGCTGGTATATTGCACTAAATAGAATATAAATCCTCTAATAATTTTGTTCTTATCTTACAGCACTTGCAATGTTTTACACAGACTCCATTCTGTCACACTTGTTTTGTCGCTTCTGTGTGAATAAATAGAAACTAGAATCAATAAAAATCAATGCTGACCAAAAACAGAAATTGGCCACAACATTCTAGTCTTTGCACCAACTTAAAAAAAAAAAAAAAAAAAGTCTATTGGCCATTTTTAACTTTTTCCATTTAGAGAACAAAATTGGAAAATGAGCTTTGGTCTTGATCTAAAACCTGGCGATTCTTAGCATCAGTTTCTGTGTTTGAATTATTTGTTTTCTGTGGGTTGAGTCTAGCATGGGGATTCTTAGCTTGGCATGCAGCAAATGACTGGCATGTCCCAGGGAGAAACAAAGACGGGGTTGAGGGGGACGACAGGCCCCAGGCCCAAAAAAAAGTTTGTTTTTCCTCTTCTTGCTGTTGACTGGAAAAGTACAGTGTTGGGTCGCTTCACTTATGTGAAGCAGTCAACAATTCAGTTAGCCTGTGGTGGGAGAGAAGAGAGAGGATGGAGGGGGGTATGGAACACCCCAGTGATTGGATATCAAGAGCAGGCTATATGACATCATTGGGCTGTTAGTGAGCACAGTAAACAAAGAGGGAAATGCTTGAAAGGCTCTCTGTGCTGCTAGACACCATAATGACAACACAACCCAACACTTGCTGCCATCCCAGCCACAACACCTTGTACTTTTCATTTGCTTTCCTGCTGTTATTGCTTGTTATATTTCAATCAGAACATTTAAGTTGGGAAATATTTCAAGAATATTGCTGAGACATTTGGTAAATATCAGATGGTTATCTTGTCGCACTGATCTTTAGTGTTGCTTATTAAGCTTTGAGCTGTATGTTAATTTTCAGTTCAATGCAATTTGTAACTCGTATCATTCAAGTTTCTTCAGAGTCGTTTTGGGTGGTGATGCTGTGGGTCAGTCTGGCTGTGAATCTGAAGAAACTTGAAAGCTTTTGCTGCATGACAGTCTCATGATACAGATATTTACATGTAACCAAAGACTGTTCTCAAAATAGGTACACACTTTTATTTTTGTTAACCTTGCAATTATTGTTTTTTTTTTTTTTTCAAACAACTTAGAAAGATGGTATAAACTAAGATGTCAGCTTGGAGGAGGGCAGGGACAGAAGAAGAAAAAGAAGTGTATGCAATTCAGATGTTCAGTAACGTATATGTGCATGAGTATTTACATTCTAAAATGTCCTTTAGACCAAAGTTTTGCAAAGTGATTAACAGTAAACATGACGGTCATGACACTATAGCAAGACAATATTCCAGTATTCCACAGTAACATGACACCGTCAGCTGATTGCAGGCATTGCTAATCCACCTCATTTGCCTTTGCTGCTCCTTTTTAAGTCTATGCTTTGCTGTAAATCTTTAAAGCCGGGCAAAGAGATGTTGGAGTCTGGGATATGATCCTTGCTTATTATGAATGATGGAAGAGATTGTTTGATCTTTCTCCTCCTGCTGTTCTTTAATCCCGCTCTGCATCCATGAAACCTTCTGTTCATCTCCTCTGCTACTTGGGGTTGAAGTTCAGGTGTTGTTTGAACTTTTGAGATGCCAGTCAGTTGCTCCCATAGTTGTAAAAACAATACTTTGATGCCATGATTACGCATCTTAATCTTAACAACTGTCAGAAAGTAAAAAAAAAAAAAAAAAAAGAACAAAAATCCTTTCATCAGCACAGAGGAATTAAGTGTCTTATGACTTCATTTTATGCACCTTACTGATACTGAAGATGGCGCTCAGTCGTCCTCTCTTGGTAACAGCGTCCACACTGAAGAGTACCGTTACCAGTGTTTAGATATGGTGCATTCACTGATTGGAAAAGAATTGCATTTCCGATGAAGCTGAAAATGTGAGCATCTGTGGTCTTCAGAATCAGCCTTTATTTTCATTGTTCACATTGTTGTTTCAGTAGAGCCCATCCAGAGAACAAAAAATAGATGAACAACATAAGACATGCAAAGTTTCCCCCAGAAAACTTGCTAAGCCCGCTGGTTGGGGCCCTCGACAGTCTTTCATCCAGCGGCACGTTGTGTTTTTGAGTTAAAAAATAGTTAATGTTGACAGGAAATTTGAAAATATCACTTGGTTATTATGTGTTATTGGAAGATTAATACCTGAACACCAACTATAAGGTCTTAAAAAATGCACTTTTATCACAATGTTACGCAGCATGCAATAACTAATAAAACATATGATCCTGTGATGACTCTGCGGTTGTCTTGCCTTTTCAACCAACGTATGCAGACCTCGGTGAAGTAAAGCCCAAAGTGCAAGGAGTCTGTCTGATTGAAACAATGTTGGGAGTTTTGCTCTTATTGCTGTTACAAAATTGTATGTTTCTGTGTTAAACCACATGCTGCAACATGATCGCAGCCAGCCACACGCTGCGCAGTTTGTGCTCTCTCATAACATCTTTGATAACACTTGATGTAAACTCACTAAGCACATTGTTCAGCATATCAGTGGTAGATCAGAGCAGTTGAAGGTATGGCTTCTCTACTTGTTTCTACATGTAGACTTGCTGATCACAAGATGCCATAATTTCCTCATTAGCTTCTTAGGCCAGGTACAATTTTTGGCTTATTTGTTTAGTTTTCATTTTACGTTAATCCTCCGTCGCCACCGCTGCTGTCTGCAATATATTTGGCTCTGTACGCTGAGCAAACAGTCAGCACAGCTACTTTGTGTTTAAGTGGTGGGAACATTGTTCCTGTGCAGTCTGGAATTTGATTTGATCCTCTTTCAAATCTGTTTTTACATTCATTTATGTCTAGATGAAGGTCGTCTTTGTTTGCCAGATTGAAAATGTAGTTATTGTCCAACTTGTCGATCGTTTTGGGTTTTGAGTTGCTAACGAAAGCAAAAGAAACAACAACAAACTTTTATTGCTTTTTTGAGCTTTAGATTCTTGTTACGTTTGTGTTCTAAACCAGAGTTTTCTTTCTTTTCTTTACATGTGCTTGGTTTTAAATGCCAAATGTGGAATCAGTGGTATTGCTGATCACAAACTGTGAAGGATCTGTTTTTCAGCACTCCTCCAGTATTAGGACATTTTACCGATCTGAAGTTTGTCCAGATGCCAGAAGCAGTGAAACAGCCCTTTACCACACTGCAAAATTGAAAGGCAGCTTCCAAAATGTGCTATCTTATGATTTGATGGGAGTAAAGAAAAAAAAAAAAAAACTTAAAAAAAAAAAAAAAAACTTGGTGAATGTTTTTGTGGCTAATGTGATTAGAAACTAACATAAAAATCTAGAAGGTTTAGTGTGGAAACATAAAATTTTGAAATGGGAAATTTGTAGGAAACCTGTGTGAAAGCTCTCTTTTGGAGTTTTTAAGTAGATTTACTTTCAGAATCGGTTACCTACTTGTAAATAGCCAAGTATTAGCATCTGCTAGTTTTAGTCATGAAAATCCTGATATTGTATGCAGGATTTCTTCTTTTTTGGAGATTAAAACATTTCCCTGCACTTCTCTTCTGCGGTGTTGTTTGGACAGTTCAGAGTACAGAAGTGTTTCTGTGGCAACCAGGAAGAAACAGAAAAAGGCCTTTCCTGGGAGGGAAAGAGGCAAAGGGTCACTTTACTATTTTCTGTCCACTTGGCAGGAGTCGGACCATTGAGAACCAAAGTGGAAGTTTCACCGTATTCAAGCATAAATTCTCAGAAACACCACAATGTGCCAGCTGAATAGAAGGAAATGTTGCGGTCTGACCCCTCTACCTGGAGCTGTTGATGTGTTTAGTCATGGTTCAAGCTTATAAGAGAAAAAAAATGAAATGGAGGCATTATGAGTGACAATAAAATAATAAATTACCACCATAAATTACACCAATAACCTTTTGCTCTTGTGTTGTAGAGCTGATGATGGCATAATAATGCAAGTTTGCTCTCTAAAAGCCCAATAAAGTTTAATTCAGCAAAAAACTCTTTACACTAGAACTGTGAGATATTGTAAATATCCAACATAAAACATGCCAACCAAAAACAATAAATTAAACAAATAAAAACCACTTGCAGCTGAAGCTATGAAACAACTGGTGATTAATATTTTTGCCCTTCAAAAAATATTAATCACCGTAATTGAAATGACCGAGCTCATTTTAAATTGCGATTAATTGATTATTTCGGTATGTAAAACTCTCCAAAGCAACATTGATTAAACCTATTCAATTCAACTACATTGACTTTAAACTGTAAATACTCAAACAAGGAGTAATATTATTTGGAGTTGTGTATGACAACAGTGCTTAGCTCTTGGTCTTCCTCAAATTGTTGATGTTTTTGGCTCCGCGATGCTAGATTTAAAAACTAACATAATCTCCTTTGCCTGTCACCAAGTTGGGGATTGGTGCCACAATCTTTTTAATTTAGGATTTACTAAGCAGGCAAAATCTCAGAATCGTGCAGATGTAGAGCCATTGAGGACCCACCTGTGGTTGATCATATATTCTCTTTATGGATAAGACTTGAAAAAAAATATTTCTCGTAGAAAGAGCAGAGCCCCGTCGGTAAAGGTTTCTGAGACAGCCCTAGGTGCCCAAACGAAAACTCCTAGGATTTGCATCTGATATTTGAATAGGAAGAGCAAATAATGTGAACCACATGCAAATGTTGTGATCCCACATAGATTTGCTTAAGGAAGCTAATCAAAGTGCTGCCCCAGGAGCATTTCCTTTCTGCCTTCAGGACATCTAGGGCCAACGTCCTCTTGTCCTTACGCCTTAGCTTAGTAAAGTAAGTAAATCAATCAAGTCACCACTTGAACCACATTGAAATCATTGACGTATGCCAATACTAAAGAAAACGCTAAAGGGGATGGGGGGAAGAAAGCGGACCTGTTAAAGCAGAAGTAATGAAGTAATGCTAATAAAGGCTCAGGAAGTAACATCTCTTTTCAGTAATTATGTCACTTCTGACTGAAGCTCAGAAACAGTTTCTCAAGCTAAAATAAAACTGTTAGCCAAACAATATTTGTTGCTTCCCCATTACAAGGCATTTTAAAGTGTTTTTCACATTTGATAACGATTACTTTATCTCTCTGACTCAGAAACTCAACAAAGTGTCAAGGTGATGATTTTGTCTGTTTTCCAGTGCAGTTGATGCTTATGGTTTGTGCAGATCCATTTGTGTTTTAGTCAGTAGCTTTTGAACATTTTTTTTGCTTCCTTGTTTTGTGGTGGGAGCTGTAATTTATTTAAATGTCACTAGTCACAAGTACAGTAAATATATCCAGTGTGTGTATTTGTTGTTTCTAATAAGTCCGCCCTTATTTGTGGCGAATTGACTAATCTTCTGGAAGCTTTAGGTCCTAATTTCCCCAACAAGTAGAAGAATGTTATGAAATATAACATCTGAATAAGATGGTTTTTGAAAATTTTACCTCTAATTTTAGAAATAACTTTAATGTTTTGTTGTTGTTTTTAGTTATTTGAGTTATAACCATATATTTTGACTATAAGTTATCACAAGGATTTAACAAGAATGACTATTGTGGTTGTTTTTCCAGATATTTAGGTTGTTTGCTGTTCAGAAAATCTCTTTTCTTTGACTTTTTTCCCCGCTATTCCTGATACAATAATGTCTCCTTTATTCTGTTTTATTTTGTCTCTTCTAGAAATGCCTTGCAGTCTACCTTGTTTTCTGAACAATAATGATTTTGATAATGATTGTTGATGCCTTTCCAGATCAAAGCGATCTTTAGATGCATTCAATACTGAGTGGAATTAAGAAAACGTCAGAAATGTAGATATTCAACCTACAGATCTCCAGTCAGAACAGCTCAAAGTTAAATAATTTTTTTTTTAATGTGTCCTATTTTCTATACCTCTCACATGAGTGTTGTTCTAGATCCCTTAACCTTTGACCTCCTCTGGCTCCCCTTGCAGCTTCTACACCAGTCAGCAGCAGTGCGATTAGACGCCGTGCCCCCTGCTCGGTGACTCCCCTCACGTGGGAGAAGCACAGCATCGCCGCCATGTCCAGCATCACCATCGACCCCGAGCTCAAGCCCGGGGAGTTTGTCATCAAGAGCCTGTTTGCCGAGTTCGCCGTGCTCGCCGAGAAGAAGATCGAGATGGTGATGGCCGAGCCGCTGGTGAGTTCAGAGACAGAAGACGGGAAATGGATCCTAATGAGTGCCAAAAGAAGCACTCTCTTCTATCTCTAAATAATTACTTTAGGTAGTCGGTTAAAAAAAGCCTAAAGAATGTGACAGCAGAGGCTCTTTTTTTTTTTTTTTGCTAAATTATTGTTTTGTTCTCAGACCAATCAGTTGTATAAGGTGTGTGTGTGTGTGTGTGTGTGTGTGTGCGTGTGCGTGTGTGTGTGATTTCTCAAAACATAAAATTTCAATATATTTTATGGTTACTTTAGTTTATCTCCAAAGTGTGGTGGTGGAAAAAGTTTGAAAATGCTTGAAAAGTGCTGGAATTTTACTCTGGGAAATCATTACAAAGCCTGAAATTAGTAACAAGCTTATTCCCCTCTGTGTTTCCAACAGGAGAAACCACTGTCCCGATCTCTCCAGAGGGGGGAAGACGCACAATTTGATCAGGTCAGTGCAGTTACAACACAGAACAACAATATTCTCCAGAGCTCGAGTTGTTGTAGTGTCTATAAAAGTTTGCTTAATTAGTCCTCTAACTCGCTGTTCTTTTTGCCTTCTTTTTTTTTTTTTGGCATTCCAACATCCTCCCCTGGTAATTGTTGTCATTACATGAGTCAGATCAGAGAAGGAACCGTCTTAAAATGCCTGCACTCTCTGGACAAAGCAATGTTGATCCCATAATAACCCTCACAAAGAACTGACATCTCGTATAGATGTATAAATGTGACACTCTCACCGACAGCTACTCCCTCACCTCTGTACGTCTATGCAGCATTTGAGTCTCCCAATCAATCCCCCCCCCCTTCCACCCCTCAATGGGCTGTCTGTGCCTCATCTGCAGCTGCTGCAGATCTCTGTACAATAGGCCTGCCTGCTGCTGAATGCTTTGTTCAGCACAACACAAAGCCAGCGAGGATATGGTATAGATCCAGCTGTCCCCATTGTGAGTGAGACAGAGAGAGAGAGAGGGAGCATATAGAGCCAAAAGTGAGTGCGTAGAATCGCTGTGTCATCCTCAGCAGTAAATCTGCATTGGGTGCTGGAGTGTATTTGGCCAGCGCCATAAGGGCAGAGGGAGGAATTACATAACTCTTCTGCCGGTCGTCCATCAGGCGCCGTCCTCTCCGCACTGTACTGGCCCTTTAAACTCACAAAAATCCTAGCTGAACACTTAAAGCGCACTGACCACTTCAGTTCAAGTGTTATTTATTTCCTAATGTTTCTTTTTCTTTTTTCTAGCAAAAGTATTCACTCCCTTTTTTCCACATTTTGTCATGTTGCAGCAATAAACTTAAATGTGCTACAGTGGGACTTAATGTCACAGATCAGCACAGAGGTTAACTCTGAAGTGGAAGGAAAATAAAATGTGGGCTTTTTTATTATTATTATAAATTGTTTCTGGAAGATAAATCAGAAAACATCAGTTTGGATTTTTATTCAGCTTCGAAGAGCTGGGACATTATAGAGCTGCGTCTTTTCAGGAGTCTTTCTACCACATGTAAAAGCTGAACATTTTGCCTGTCCTTATTTAACAATAAATAACAATTTAGAAGTTTTGCAGCAGATTGTGAAATTGATTCAAGTCTGGACTTTGACTTGACTGTTTTGATTCAGAAATATGCTTTAACTGTTCCATTAGGGATGCACGATATATCGACATCAACATCGGTATCACCTGATTTTATTTTTTTAACATACTGGTATCGCTTTGATGAATAAAAAATAGGTCAATATTAACAAGTGATATTTATCAAAGTCAGCTGTATAGACATTTTTTTCAAGCTGTCAAAATGGTAGTAAAATATATGTTATATTTGGCAGCAATATTAATATCAGATATGGACATCAGCCCAAATTTTCATATCGTTGCATCCCTCCCTTCCATTCAGCTTAAGGAAGTCTTTCTCTTCCTGGCAGGCTCACAAACTTTCCAGTCTGCTTTTTGCAGCCTCTAGCACGCCGTTTCCATAGTTGCCCTGTGCTTAGCTCCACCTCAGAAAAAAAAGAATCCCCTCAGCATTATGCAGCCGCCGCTGTGCTTCACTGTGGCGATAGTTTTTATTATTTGTTTTTCAAGGTGTTTTTTTAATTCTGTGGACCATAAAAGCCTATGACGCATCTATGACAATGTTTTTCAGGCAGCGTTTGCATATTTCCCTGGTTACAAAAATGTTCTGATGTTTCATCTTTTTTTATCTGTGCTTTTTTTTTTAGTTAATAAGCTCTATGAGCTCAATAGCAGAACACTGTTTACCCTCCCTCCTGCGCACACTATTCGACTGGTACCGGCGGCAGAGCGGCACTGAAGATGAGTCTTACGAGTACCGACCTCGGTCTAGTACAAAATCAAAAGGGTGAGCGCATCCTTTCTTCTGTACTTTTTCCTCTTCTTCTTTTTTCTTCCTTGCCTTCGCATTTTTCACCTTGAACAAAATGACTGTCTACCAAATGCTACTTTGTGTACAATGAATTATTTGTCGCTGGTTTGCAGGGATGAACAGCACCGGGATAAAGATTACCTTCTAGAACGACGGGACTTAGCTATAGATTTTATTTTTTGTTTAGTTTCAGTGGAAGTTCTAAAACAGGTGAGCAATCCAGTTTTGTTGCTTCAGTGAAATATTATCCACCATTTGTAAAGTATTTTCGTAACACTTTATTTGACGAGGTGTGAATAAGACTGACATAACACCTGTCATAAATATAAAGAAGTCTTTATGAATGTCTATGAATGTTGTCATGAAGTGTCACTCGGTAAATAATGACACTTTTAATGCAAAGTTGCTCTAAAAGTTGCATTGAAAGTCCATTAAAAATGCCAACATTGCATTAAATTCTCATTATTTACAAAATCATGCAATGTTGGCACTTTTAATGGACTTTTAATGCAACTTTTAAAGCAACTTTGCATTAAAAGTGTCATTATTTACCGAATGACACTTCATGACAACATTCATACCCATTCATAAGGACTCGTTCATGTTCATGACAGATGTTATGTCATGTTTATGACAGTGTTATGTCAGTCTTATGCACACCCCTTCAAATAAAGTGTTACCATATTCTCTATAGCTGGGATAAAAATAAATAGAAACAGCACATTAGTGTATCTTATCAGTGTGTAAGAATGCTTGTGAATTACAAATTCCTCTGGTATTTGTGGGGCTCCTGCATTAATACACTGCATGTATTAATGCATATACCTTAATATGCGTTAATATACACAGTGGAAACTGCCTTGGCGCTACTACAGATGCTAACACTTTCAGTCTTTAATTCCGTTGCTTTGTGACGTACAACCAGTCAGCGCTGAGAAATTTAAAAGGTGCTCCTGGATTAGCTGCCTTGTAAACACCAGCCAATAATTTGGCAAATAACATTGACACACTCCTAACTCAGTGCTGATTTTTGTTGTTGTTATTGTCATTTTAGATATGCTCAAAGTAATTTGGAGTCATGTTCCATATAAAAATCGATGCAATCTGACAGGGTATCAAATGTCCTTTTCAATTAAAAAACAAAGATAAATTCTTAACTGTTATATTTTATGTTGTAGATGTTTCTTATTGTGGGTTAGTTGTCTCTGTGGTATTAATAATATTTGTCACTACAGTAGTTTTAGATCACAGTTTACTGAGAACATTCAGAAATGTGTCTCATTCTCCTTCAGAAAACGCTGCTTCTAATTTGCCACTCCGGCTGTTTATTTGCCCACTTTACCCCACGGCTCTACCGATCTGACACGCCAGCAATTTGTAAGCTGAGACATTTATTGTTTACCAGGTGTCTTTGCGCTCGGCAGCTCAGAAATTCGCTAATGTTGCCACAATGACTTTTTCCTGCATGGGAACAGAGATAATAAATGCGGCGGCTGGCGACGCACCAACTTCCAGCCGAGAGTGTTTCTAAAGTAGATTGTTCAAATCAAAGCTCCATTCGGAGGAGAATGCCAGTCCTTGGAGACCCGAGCCGTGTTGTCCTTGGCGTTTGCTAATGCGGGGGGAGGATAATGAAGGGCTGAGAGGAGAAAGAAGACGGACCATCAATGCTTCTAATAAGACTAATGATGCCATGTTTACGCCACAGATTCCTCTTCATCCAGTGCCGGATGTTTTAGTACATGAAGTTCTAAACCTGGCGTTCAAGCACTTTAAACACAAAGAGGGGTAAGCGCCCGTAATTCCAGAGACGGATGGGGTAATGTGATAATTTGAAGATTTGAATACATACCTTTTTAATTTTTTACAGATACAGTGGCCCCAACACTGGGAATGTGCACATCATTGCAGACTTGTATGCTGAGGTCATAGGAGTTCTTACACAGTCAAAGTGAGTATCCTGAAGTTTACATTTAGGCCACATATAGTTTTTTTTTTGTTTGTTTTTTTTATCTCTCACTTCTTCTTTATGGTGGGAGTATTGAATAGTGAGCACAGACAAATGTCTTTGTCCATGTTTGTCCAGGTTTCAGGCAGTGAGGAAAAAATTCATCACAGAATTGAAGGAGCTGCGGCAAAAGGAGCAGAGTCCATACGTCTTGCAGAGCATTATCTCTCTCATCATGGGCATGAAGTTCTTTCGGGTCAAAATGTATCCGGTGGAAGATTTTGAGGCTTCTTTTCAGTTCATGCAGGTAAAATTTGTGGTGGTGGGTAAATTACACCATGCACTAGTTTTTTTTTTTTTTCTCGTTTCCCTCTGCTGCTGTTATTTTTAACGATGCAACGTATCTACAGTCATGGCTCTTAAAGCTACAGTCGAAGTTTTCCAAATGCAACCTGTTGAGCGTTATATGTTAGCACATATCATGTTGATTTTAGTTATTTCCTTCCTATATCCTTTGTTTTTAGACTTGTACTTCCTCACAAGCCAATATTACACAGATAACAGTGTTTCAATGTCTTCGAGAACAAAAGGGGTGATATGGCTGCTGAGAAAGTTTTCCTTAAAGTCATAAAACATACATTCTTTGGCTCCAATGTGAACTTTATGATGGGTTTATAAGCCATGTTATATTTATATTTTTAGTCTTTTCAAACTCCATTGTAGGATCAAATGACCTAAATAAAATGAGAAATAATATTTAAATCTTATTTAAATACTGTATTTTTGTCATGTTTGGCTAGAGATGCACCGGTCAGACATTTTTTAAACTCATTTTCAATCATTAACTTTAAGAAGCCTTTATCTGTCTATTAGTTTTAGCCAATTCCAGTTTCTCTTCAGAAACTTTAAATGACACCAAAATTATGTTTTCTTCATTCCAGATGAATTGAAAATGTAGCTCATTTATGTTGGCAATAAAATGTCTTTTATTGCCAATCATCACTTTGTAAACAAAGTGATGATTTCCAAATAGTTGCTAACATTTGTGTTTAGACACCTGACTGATAATTAAATTAGCCAAATCTGAGTGTTTTTCATTCAGTAACAACTTCTTCTCTTAGGAGTGTTGTTGTTAGTGTGACCTGTGTGTTTCCTGCTTACAAAAAGCACTTGTGTATTTTGCAAAGATCTGATTTATTTCTTCCATTTTTCTTTTTTTCTCTATGCTTTAGGAATGTGCCCAGTATTTCCTCGAAGTCAAGGATAAAGACGTAAAGCACGCTCTTGCTGGTCTTTTTGTTGAAATCCTCATTCCTGTCGCAGCTGTAAGTCAGGCTCACAACGCTGTTCTGTTTACATGAAAGTTGAATGTTTTTTTTTTTTGTTTTTTTTTTTGTCGTCTTCGGTTAAGATGAACGTTTAACTCGTTTTCCAGGCGGTGAAAAATGAAGTCAACGTGCCGTGCCTAAAAACGTTTGTGGAGATGCTTTACCAGACGACGTTTGACCTCAGTTCCAGAAAGAAGCACTCTTTGGTAACGATAAAGAGCTCCGCATGCCCACTGAGATCTTTCAAACCTAATAAACAAGTCATTATCTAATGTTTATTCCTCCCCAGGCTCTTTATCCCTTGGTAACGTGCTTGCTATGTGTGAGTCAGAAGCAGTTCTTCCTTAACAACTGGCACATCTTCCTGCAGAACTGCCTGTCACACCTGAAGGTAATGCCAACCACAATTTACACAAAACTATTTAAGAAATCTTAATAACTGTTCTTCAAGTTAAATCATTTCAGAAGTCACTCTAGACACCATTACACTTGATTTCAACTAGCTTGTAGAAACTAGCTGAGTATTTTCAGTTTTTGAAGATAGAATTAAGAAAATGACACGACTAGACTAATTCACACTCTATACAGAGTTTATTTAGTTTGGTCTCCAAGCATGTGTATCATTGAAAATTATCTACTGGTGATAAGACAGGTAATAATTCATAAAAATGTTGCAACACTAAGTAAGTTGTTCCGATTTTGAGTTGTGTGCTCTGCGTTTTTTGTCTACAAAATCATAATGTGCTTTCCCTTTTAATCATCAATAAAGCAGATCTGAACAGAATAGCACTTGATTTCCTAAAAACATGAATTGAAATGAGCAATCATCTCATAAACAATTACGTGGTGTTTAAAACTCTGCTTTAAAAGGTTTGCAGAGCCCAGGCATGCCTCAGCATGCATGCATGCGATCACATCTCAAGTGCTGTTTTACCTCAGGTCTCTTATTGAGTCTTTGTAAACCAATTACAAACGGATCAAGCCCGTCTTCCTCTTGCTCCTGACCGTTGAACCCAGCGACTGATTGACCAGATCTCTGACTGTCTGACTGACTGACTCAATGAGCCTCTCCTCCTCTAAACACTGATTACCTCTTGTGGATTCTGTTTGATCTTGCGGGGAACGTCGAAATGCGGCTGTCATTCAATCATCGTGATGATCGTTTCCAGTGGGATGTATATTTTAGCGTTTAAAATCAGTGCCTCATTTGTTTGAAACAGGCAGCAGACTTGCCTGAGAAACGATTCTTGTGATTTTTCATGTTCTGCTCCATACAGTGATTTTAATTCTGTGTGTACTGGTGACTCCTGAAATTACTCTGAGACATTAACAGCAATTACTTTAGGAATTGATTATTCTGTTAATTAATCGATAAGAAAAAAATAGGTACATTCTGTATATTTTTAACTGAACCTTCTAATGTTTTTTTATACAATATTATAAATACTTTAAGAGATGCAAAAATTCTGGTCCTTTTATAATAAGAAAACTTTGTGTTGCCTAGAATTCAATAATATAGCTTTCCATAAGGGAATTTGGAGCAGATAACGCTCTTCAGGAGATTTGGGTAAAACATATTGACAGACAAAAGTCTTTTTAATCTTAAATGTAAAAAGTGCACAGTTTAGACTTATTTATTGCTGTGAATATTTTAGTTTATTCAGCAAATAACCTTTATTTTTGAGTGTTTATACACCAGGTAATAATTAATCAATTGCTAAATTTCTATAATCGATTCATTGCGATTAATCCGATTAATCGTTTCAGCCCTAATCCATCCCTCATTAAATGCAATACTAAATTAAACACATGAAATGTAATGACCCATTTAAAACCTAATGTTCTCGGGCTCAAAAGATTAACGTTCAGTTTGGAAACGTCCCTCTTTTAACAAATTATTGCATTTGTTTGTGATCCATAAAGCATGGCACCCACAGGGTTAAAATGGGACACTTTGAGCATGCTGGATGTGGGTTTGAATCAAACACTAAATCGGGCGTGGCTGCTTGTGTGTGTGTTGGAAGAGGCAGGCACTGCTGCAGTAAATTTGACTGTTTCTTGTCATCCTCTTTCTTTTGAAGTCTCTCCTGTCTGTTTTCTCTTCGTCTCCTTGTCTGATTTCCAAACTGCAGCACACACCTTAGTTTTGTTTGCAATTATACACTAATATATGTGCTCTAAATTTAATTTAACCTGAATGGACTGTCACATATGTAATACTAACATGCAACTTGATTCACAAGCGGCATGTCGGAACAGTTCATCATAGCTTCTTTTTCAACTTTACTGTTAAGCTAGTTTGTGCTTTTCTTGTCATATTTGTTCTGTTTTTGTTAATAACTTGCATGTGTCCCTCCCCAAACCATTCTTTTGTTTCCTGTCATTTTATGTTTTTCTCACGTTGACTCGCTCCAGATGCCATCTAACAACAGCATCAGAAAGCAGATTGAGACACTGCAGGTGAGTCGTCCAGTGTCAGTGCGTAGCCGGGCGCTCCCCCGCCCGTAATGGTCCAAAATCAGGACGGTGGGCAGACAGTAAAGTGCTGCTCACTTGGACCAAGGGTTGAGTTTTGCTGTTGTGACGTTACAGTGAAGCGCAGCATCAACAGGGAAGTTCAACACATGAACTGTGTTTGGAAGTTGTGAGGTTGCTCTGTGTGTTTAAAGTGGTTTGTTTTCATGCAGCGCTGCTGATTATTACCAGATGGTGAGAAAATGAGTTCTTTACTGCTCAATGGTTGTTTTTTAATTGTAGATTAATTTTTAGGGAAAAGTGACAAAAATGTTTTACTTGATAAAAAGTACTCCATTAATAATAATTTTATTACATTGTTGTGATAAAAAACAAACAAAAAACAAACAAACAAACAAAAACAGTAATACAAATTGTATTCAAAAGGTGTTTGGTGAGATGAATTGGATAATATTATTCTTGAAATGTCTTTTTATTCTGTCCTATCAGTGTGTCTAAGCACACCAAACACTCTTCAGTGTGGAGGTTGTTATGGCATGAAGAAGACTCAACTATTTTCAGTATTAGTGTTTAAAAATTAAGCTAGTTGAAGCACAAAAACTTATACAAAAAGTTTTTTCTTTTTTTTTCCAGAAGTATGGCAGCTATTCCATCAGGCTGTTACTGTAAATCAAGGAGGAAACGTAAATCTTAGGACATTTCTTCTATCGCAGAACGTTCTGGATTGGGAAATGTTAGCTAATGTGGACGTTTTCCAAAAGATTGCCTCAGGTTGATTTACTCTATAGGGAATACACAGAAAGACTGTTGTTTATAGTGACGTCAGCATAACTTTTAGTTAGTTATGCTGACCTCTCTAATGTCTCACATCTTCCCATAACACCAATGATTTGGGAAGATAATAAACTCAAACATTTAATTGGACACAGCTGTTATTTTAAAATGATCATTTAGAGAGAAATAAAGGACAGAATATCTTACTGTTGTTTTTAGAGCGCCAAATAAAAAAGTTTGTTTAGGAGCTGTAGTCTGTCTTTTTAAATGAGTAAAAGAGTGGCTGTGATTGTTTTAAGTTTGGTTTTATTTGTACAAATTTGAGTTAGAAAATACTTTATTCATCCCAAAGGATAAAGTAAATGTTGTAACTCAAAATCGAAGTTTTGAATCTGGGCAGGAAGGATGTCCCGTAGCAGTCAGACTCACAACAAAACCGAAGATGCCTCTGACTGAAGACTGTATGATGGCTTATGACTTTCACAATTTTTCTAGCAGCTCAATTTCCAGGAAGCAGCAAATCTCTCTTTGTTTTAACGTCTATCTGATCGAGTGGTTAGAAACCGATTCCAAAACTGTAGAAAATACATAAAATACCCGTCTAAACACCTGGACAGTTTTCCTGTATTATTACCTTAGACTTTAGTTGAGAAAATAGTTGATCTATAAACATTTCAAAGCTGAAAGGGTCAACTTTTAATTTATGCACAGAGCAGGAAAAGCGTTTTGTTATTTGCATTACTTTAGCAAAAATTGGACAAGCCTTTATCAGTAGGTCATTGTTTTACAAAAGCAAAGTTAGACATTTGGCACAAAATCTGTTAAGAATAGATGCAGTTTGATCTACAAAGAGATGGTGAAAGAGCTTTTTACAGAGAAATGGAGAAAAAGAAATCTAAGCAGATCTATTAACTTTTTTTGTTTTTGGAGACAGACTGTTGTTTGTGTTGTAGCCATCGTTGGAGCCAACAGAAACCATTTTTAAATAGGAAAACCACAGAAAAATATTTAAGGACTGGGATTTGTTTCTCTGTATCCTGTTGCACATTTCATTATTTCATGAGTATTTGAGTTTCGTTTTCTCATTTTCATTGTATTGAGTCATACCACTCATGCAGTGTCAAATGTGCGCTATTAATACTTGATGCTTTGTTTTATGTTATGCTCCTTCACAGTGGCTCTTCTCACTGCTGGGAATTTACAGCTGATGGTTCCTTTGCTGTTGTGTAAAACTGATGAAACTTTTCTGTAGAAGCGTCTGAGGCCCATTACTCTGTAAAAGTTCTGACGCAGTACTTCCAGTTATTGTTGCATGTTGCACAACATTTTTACTGCTCCTGCCATGACTGGCAAAATCAGTATAATTGCTTTTGTTTTAAAATACAGAAAACAGAGAATTTAATTAGCAGATGAGAAACTGCATTAAAAAAGTCTGCATTTAATCTAGCTGTCATTATGCTTAAGGTTACTTAGGTTTGAGTAAGCTTCTCAGGTAGTTACGGATCCCTTATTAGGTGTGGGTGGCTTTTACTAACTTGTGTGTTTTGCAAGAAACTTGATCATGTGATCAGTTGGTTTCATTTGTTAGTTGTATTTACGTCTTTTAATACAATAATTAATGTAGCAAATGAGCAAAATGGCTCACACTGAGCAACTCTGTTTGAAAAATGAAGTTTTCCTTCCCAGTCGTTTAATTTGTTGGATGTTCTTGCTGAAATATTAATAAAACTTCCATGAGGTGTAAAAAGCACATTGAACAAATCCCGTCTACCTGCAAATTTGACACATCGGTTTAAACCGAGGCATCATTATCATGTTTATAGTGTTTATATGTACTGCTAATCTGGTGAAAGACTAGATTACGTATGACCTTTGATGATGAATTTGTGAAGTGTTTTGATTAGGAAGAGTGAACTTTTGAACTAATATGTGTAAATGTGTGGCATCATTAATATACAGTTAAATACAACTTTAAATGCATTGTATTGCTGTGTTTAAGAGTGACTGTCTGTAAAGTTGCAACATGTTTCATAGCCTCTCTGGTCTCTCAGGTGAGTAATGAAGCTTTCAACATACAATTTCTGTCTGAGACAATAATGTTTGTTTTTTGTTTTTCTTCCACCTGTAGAATAAAGATCCCAAAATGTCCCGTGTGGCGCTGGAGTCGCTCTACAGGCTGCTGTGGGTCTACATTATCAGAATCAAGTGTGAGAGTAACACCGTCACACAGAGGTCAGTTGCGTAACCATGTAAATGCTTCCAGCCAATCAATTTCTGTGCAACTCGTTCCTATTAAAAACAGTTTCTCACATAAATGCACAGCTTAACAAATGCAAACCAGAAACTACAGAGTAATGAAGACTGGATACTGTTGTACTCCACACTTTTCAGATTTTTTTTTGTTGCTCATATAACATTTCATTTAGGTGTTTTCAAGGTTTAGAAAGTGCTTGATGTGTGTGAAAAGTCCTTGAAAGTGTGCAGCTTTAATCACAAACCTAATTTCTTTTTAAAAATTTATCTTGTGAAGAGCTTTAATTTTACCGTAGGAAAACTGTCCAAATCTTGTTCTATATATCATAGAATCCCTCTAAAATAAATTCAGTTTGTAAGAAGGTGAGAAAATGTAAAAAAAAAATAATAATAATAATAAATTCTACTACGGTATGAAGCTGGTGTCATTCAGTGCTGTATATGCTTATTACCCTGTTTCTACTCCTCAGCCGACTGCTCAGCATCGTGTCAGCACTTTTCCCCAAAGGCTCCCGCAGTGTGGTGCCCAGAGACACGCCCCTCAACATCTTTGTCAAGATCATCCAGTTCATAGCCCAGGTCTGACTGGAACACTGTTTTTTTTTTGTTTTTTTTTGTTTTTTTAAAGAATAGCTGACACACCACACAGGCCTGAGTGTGTCTAACTGCTTCTGTTGTTGTTGTTGGTTTCTGCAGGAAAGACTGGACTTTGCTATGAAGGAGATCATCTATGACCTGCTGTGTGTGGGCAAGTCTCACAAAACATTCACCATCAATCCAGAGGTAAAGAGTTAAACATGCTGGGTTTGAGTTCTGTTTATTGCTTCAGGTAATGATTATTTTATTTTTAGCAAGCTACTTTTGAGGCTACATGCTCATTAATGGATTACTAGATTAGTATGTCGATTACTTCAATCGTTTCAGCCCTATTTCTCTTCTTGCTATGTTTTCTGTCCCTCCAGAGGATGAATATTGGTTTGCGAGCCTTCTTGGTGATTGCAGACAGCCTGCAGCAGAAAGACGGCGAGCCTCCGATGCCTACGACAGGGATCATCATGCCTTCTGGGAACACCATGCGTGTCAAAAAGATCTTCCTCAACACCACACTTACTGACGAGGAAGCAAAAGTGATCGGTAGGTTTGGTATTTGGGCAGGTAACGTTGCACACGTATATTTAATGTTCTAAGATCGCTGGGTGTTTCCTCAGGTATGTCAATGTACTATCCGCAAGTAAGAAAGGCCTTGGATAACATCCTGCGTCACCTGGACAAGGAAGTGGGACGCTCCATGAGCATGACAAGTGTTCAGATGTCTAACAAAGAGCCCGAAGACATGATTACGTACGTAAGCACAACTTTGATGCGTGTAATTTCCTGCTGGGTGTGACTTAGCTTTTTATGAACTGTTCCGCAGGGGGGAGAGAAAACCAAAGATCGATCTGTTCCGGACATGCGTGGCCGCCATCCCAAGACTGATACCAGATGGCATGAGCAGACAAGAGCTGATAGAGCTCCTAGCCAAGTACGTCACCCTCAGTGACCTTCATCTCATTCCAATCTGTGAGCTGCGGTGAAGCCTGTGCAAACCTCTTTGTTCGTTCCACGTCCGTAGATTGACCATCCACATGGACGAGGAGCTGCGTGGCCTTGCCTTCACGTCTCTTCAGGCCCTCATGGTGGATTTCCCCGAGTGGCGGGAGGACGTCCTCTCAGGGTTCGTGTACTTCATAGTCAGAGAGGTCACGGACGTCCATCCCACGCTGCTGGACAACGCAGTCAAGATGCTGCTGCTGCTCATCAGCCAGTGGAAGCAAGCCGTGCAGAGCAGCAACAAGGGCCATGATACACAGGTGGGTCCTTTGGGTTTCTTTGGCCACAGTTTCATGCAACATGTTGGAAATACTCAATAATAATTTTTTTGTTTTTGTTCTATTGTGTTAAAGGGCTCAACTAACAGCCGGTCTCTGTCCTTGGAGCGCACCCCGCCTTCAGCAGTGCTTCATGTTGTGGAGGGTTTAGCGCTGGTTGTGCTCTGTAGCTGCCGGCCAGCCACCCGCAAGTTGGCCGTTAATGTCTTAAAGGAGGTCCGTGCTCTGCACACAGCACTGGGAATCGGCAAGGTAACAAGTTCAGGCTCACTGTACCTTGCAGAAGCATTAATGGCACTCGAAAAAATTCACGTTACATTACGATTCATTCTTTTTAAAATATATTAAAGGGGGTGTTTTATGTAAAATTAACTTTCTTGAGATTTACTTCAAGAAAACCGCACCTGGAATGTTGCTTTGATTCTTTCATGGATGTTTCAGAAATGCTTGAATCTCCCATGGCAACCGTTTAGGTTGTTTAAGGGCTTCCTGATGAAACGTGCCACCTATTTACCTAAAGCTCCTACTTGGAGTTGCAGCCTCCCAGGCGAGCTCCCTCATGCAGAACTCTGAAATGGCACCATGTGCCTGGAAAATTCATAATATGACCCCTTTAATAATAATACAAAATTCAAAGAGGGAAACAAATATTGCCGATGACCTTGGACATACTGCTCCCACCTTGATACAGAATCAGGCCTTTTAGATCCTTTTCTGAGGCACAGACCGTGAAGTTAGTCATAACTGATCAAAGATACTTTCACAGAACAGCTGTGTTTACTCTACGTTTATATTACATGCAGATGGAATCTTTTATTTGCTTATGTGATCGCTGAAGGCATTTGGCTGCACTTTTATTCAAGGATTTCAGAGTAAAAGGTTTTTCTTCAGGTTTTTCTTTGTAAAAATTTTGAAAACATTTTTTTTTATTTTCCTTCCATTTCATAATTGTGCACTACTTTGTGTTGGTCCAGCAAATAAAAAAGGCAAAATGTGAAAAAGTTTCAGGGGCATTAATAGTTCTGCAAGGGACTGTGCAGAACTATTCTATGTTATTATTATAAATGGGAAATTGAATAGCTGTGTGCCTGCAGAGGAGTAACGGAGTTTAATTAAGCTTCATTTGTCGTGTCCTAATCTCTGTAGGGAGATGAGGAACTGGCTATTGATGTAATGGACAGATTAAGTGCTTCTGTGTTGGAGAGCTTCATCCACCTGACCGGAGCTGACCAGGTATGACCGTTCCCTCGCTTCTGCACAAACGAAACATCTTGTGAAACTCTGCTGATCTTCCCCTGCCCTTCCCTTTGCCGCAGACCAACTTGCTGTATTGCCCCAGCGGGATCGAGCTTCAAACACTAGCAGAGTGGAGTTCCTCTCCCATCAGCCACCAGTTCGATGTGGTCAGCCCGTCGCACATCTGGGTGTTTGCCCACGTCACGCAGGGCCAGGACCCCTGGGTCATCAGCTTCTCCAGCTACCTGCGGCAGGAGAACCTGCCCAAACATTGCCCCACCGCCCTCAACTATGCCTGGATGTTTGCCTACACCCGCCTTCAGCTGCTGTCTCCGCAAGTTGACATAAAGTACGCTTTGTGTCCTGTTACCGCTTATGTTGTGACACACTCGCTTCAAATAGTAGTTGGTGTAGAAAGCAAATGATGAGGGGAAAACAGGAGAGTTGCGTCTCTCCATTTGCTAACCTCAACTCAGACTAATCCAACCCGATGTTTTCTGTTCGTCCACCTCCAGCAGCCCCATCAATGCCAAAAAGGTGAACAGTCTGAACAGCAGCGATTCCTACGTCGGCCTTTGGAGAAACTACCTGATTCTTTGCTGCAGCTCCGCCTCCTCCTCCTCAATGTGCTCCTCCTCATCCTCCACCTCCGGCTCCGTCCGCTGCTCCCCGCCTGAGACGCTGGCGTCTACGCCGGACAGCGGCTACAGTTACGATTCCAAGGTCGGAAGAGTACGCTCAAACCGAGAATGACGGAGCAGAATAAAGCATCGGCTGTGCAGCAGCATCGTTGTGACCAAAGTGAATGTGTGTGTGTTCACAGATTGTCGGGACTCCGTCCCCCTCCTCCCTCTTTAAACACATCGTTCCAATGATGCGCTCTGAGAGCATGGACATCACAGAGTCTTTGGTGTTGGGGCTTGGCAGGACCAACCCTGTTGCCTTCAGGTAAAAAAATACTGATACGAAATCTATAATCATATGTATCTCAGGGTTCTTACACTTTCTGGTTAATTGTGGAATTGAAGTTTTATCACAACATTTTGTGGCGCTATAATGATAAAAGTGAAGACATCAGTCACATAAAGAAATGTTTGTATCACTACATTTCACACAGTAACTGCATTTAATCAATTTATTGATACTCTAATTAAATAAACAGTGGAGAAAATGGTAAAAATAACAATCCTGACAATAATGTCTAATGATGTTTAAACATCATGAATTCGAATTTATTGTGGCAACTATAAATTAAAATCATTATACAAAGAAATGTATCACGATAAATGATAAACAATACGATACACACCACTTATCAAAGTGTTTTCCAAGAGTATGAATGATATTTATATTTCCAGACTGTTTTCCCTTTGCCATCCATTCATCTATCTGCTCACCTCATCTATGTGAAAATTTGTTTCTATACTTAAAAAAACAGATTAAAATGAACTCTGCATTTTTAAATTTGTAAAGAATTAAAAATGAAAAATATGTGGATTTTATAGTTTTTTTTTTGTTTGTTTGTTTTTATTTTTTTAAAACGTTTATTGACATGCATGTCTTCCATCCTTCAGAGAACTAATAGAGGAGCTAAACCCAATCATAAAAGAAGCTCTGGAAAGAAGACCAGAAGTGAGTGTGGCTCAGTGAGGACTTTAAAAGTATTCAGTCAAACTTTATTTTATTTACGCGACACTTGAATCCAATGAAAACGTTTCCATCATTTACAGAACATGAAGCGACGCAGGCGTCGGGACATCCTCAGGGTCCAGCTGGTCCGGATATTTGAGTTACTCGCTGATGCTGGCGTCATCAGCCACGTGTACGTAAACCCAAGGCGTTGAGACTTCTCCTCTCAGAAAGCCACTGGATGAACTCCGTGATGATTTATTTTTTTCTTTTGGTTTCCAGATCCAGTGGAGGTTTGGACGGGGAGAGCCACTCTCTCAACAGCACGCTGCTCGAGTACGTGGACCTCACCAGGCAGCTGCTGGAGGCAGAAAACGACAAGGACTCTGACACGCTGAAGGACATCCGCTCTCACTTCAGCGCACTTGTGGCCAATATCATACAGAATGTTCCAGGTACGTTTAAGCTGCGCTCTTGACTGTCCGGTGAAATTTAAACAATAAAAAAAAAGTTTCTCCATTTAACATGTTTTTTTGTTTTTTTTCCCAGTAAACCAGAGGAGGACCATCTTCCCTCAGCAGTCACTGCGGCACAGTCTCTTCATGCTGTTTAGTCACTGGGCTGGACCCTTCAGCATCATGTTCACTCCTCTGGATCGCTATAGTGACAGAAATATGCAGATCAATCGCCATCAGTACTGTGCGCTGAAGGTAAGCGTTTAGCGATGCCGACGTCGGCTTTAACCTCTCGCGCCATCCGCTCTGAGAGCTAAATTCCCGTTTCATCGTTCAGGCCATGTCTGCCGTGTTGTGTTGCGGACCCGTAGCCGACAACGTCGGCCTGTCGTCTGATGGCTACCTCTACAAGTGGCTGGACAACATTTTGGATTCACAGGACAAGAAGGTGAGCAAAATGTTGCTGGTAGTTGTGATGAACTCTAAAATAACCACTGATCCAGATTTTATGATTTAAATTCAAGAATATTTTTTGCAAAAAATAGTGTGGTGCTTTTTTATACATTCAGAAGTCTTACATACTTTCAATATTGGCATGAAGGTCGTTTAAATTTTATGCTTTTAAGAATTTTTTTTCCCTCTAACGCTTATGCTTCCAACTCCCATGGGATTCAAAAGCAGGAACTGGGTGCACAAATTTGCATTTATTATGGATTTTCTCTATCCCAAACATGCTCTATATTATATATTCTGACGCAAAGGCATGTATACTTCATCAGAAATATTTGGTTTTGTAGAAATTTAGAATATTAAATGTGGCTGAATATTTTGGGGATTTTTCTCAGCAGCACTGGTAAATTTGATGGTTTGGTAGCTCAAGCACAGCTTTTAAGCAGGACTTTTAATTGCGTTATGATTCCAAAGTCAGGTTTTATTTTTTATGTTTGACATTATTGTTTTGTTGGGACACACATTCTTACTTCACTGACCAAAACTGTCACCGTCTGGCGAAACAAAAAGGGTCCAAGAAATCACTAAAAACAGGGCATCCTTAAAAACCCTTACATCCATGTATCTAAAAATAAGGCCTTAAAAAAACTCAAATTTATATATATATATAAAGACGGCTTTTAATATGTTAATATTGCAAGCCTTAAATTTTGTCTTGACAGGACTGTTTAATCTCTTATATTTATTTCTCACACAAGACATTCAAAGTTGCGCTCCAGGTTCTTTTCTTTTTATTTCCAACTGTTGAAATTTCCGATGTATATTTACAGTACAAACTTTGCTGAATATTTTTAAAATCTCATTTTATACCTGAAGATGTGGCGTCACGGTTTAAATATTTGGTTTGCGGTCACCTTTAGGTCCACCAGCTGGGTTGCGAGGCCGTGATGTTGCTGCTGGAGCTCAACCCAGACCAGAGCAACCTCATGTTTTGGGCCGTGGACCGATGTTACACCGGCTCACGGCGCGTTGCGGCTGGCTGTTTCAAGGCCATCGCCAACGTCTTTCATAACAGGTACTACCTGCATTAGCAGGATGAACTTCAATTTATTTTTTTTACTGGGTTGTTTGTCCGTCAAACAACTTGTTTTTTTTCCCCCTTTTAGGGATTATCAGTTTGATACTGTGGTGCTGCTGAACCTGATTCTGTTCAAGGCAGCTGATTCTTCCAGGGAAATCTACGAGGTAGCCATGCAGCTGTTACAGGTCAGTCTGGTCCGTGTTCATTCAGTGCTTCTGTTGGGATTTTTCCCTTCAACTTTTGAGACGTTCTCACCGCTGCGTGTGTGTGAAACAGATCCTGGAGCCAAAGCTTTTCCGTTATGCACACAAACTGGAGATCCAGCGGACAGATGGCATCTTGACTCCTCCCTCACCGCTTCCACACCTGTACTCCGTGTCTTACTACCAGCTTTCTGAGGAGCTTGCGAGAACATATCCGGAGCTCACTCTGCCTATTTTCTCAGGTCAGCTACTTAACAAAATGCTGCTGGATGGTTTGTTGTGAGATAAAATGGCTGTGCTGCCATACTAATGGAGGGTTTGTCTGCTTCTTGAGATCCTTGAAAATTATTGAATTTTAATTAGGTCTTTTCAAGGAATGTGGACAGTGCTTGATTTTGGTATAAAGTCTTTAAAAGTTTTTGATATTGAAACTGCACAGTTTAGTAATAAAGTGCAATCTAATGCTAGATTAGAAGCCAAAATTTGGAAAACAATATTTACAATTAAACCCTCACTGTCTGAAGTTAAACTTTTCTTTCTTAAGCCTGTTTTTATTTGCTAAATGTCAGGAAACATAGCAAAAGCATTTTGTACTTCATTTTTTGCTTTATTTTTGAATATTCCTAATGCCTCAATGAATTATTGATCTTCAGGGTTTCCCTCAGTGTATTATAAGCCTGGCGGGCCACCAGGCTTTACTTGTGCCCCCACCAGGCTAAGCATTGTTTATTTTTTAAAATATTTGCATTTTTTAAGACTTTGTGGTTTGTGTTCAGGTATTAATCTTCTAACCTTTTAATAACACTTTATCAAGTGATATTTTCAAATTTCCTGTCAACTTTAAACATTATTTAAACCAAAAAAAACAAGGAACCTGCAAAGTTTCCGGGGGAAAACCTGGAACGGGGGAAATGAAACAAAAAATGGCCTAATTTCTTTTAAAAGGTGAAAAAAGGTAATTAAAATGGGGGAATTTTTTTTTTGTCAAATGTATGTTTCGTTCTGGGATCAGTCCGGTGTATAGGGCGTGTGCGGGAGAGACATTTCAAAACATAGAATTTTGCTGTATTTTAGCTTACCTTGTCCCTGCTGTAGATTGTAGAATAATTTGACAAAAGCATTATTATTAATAACAGTAATAAATGGTATCATACAGTAGTGAATTAAAACTGTCTTTTTTTAGTATATATGTTTGTTTTATTTCCAAAAGTTTGAAAACTTAGCTTGAAAATGCTTGAAAAGTGCTTCGGTTTAACTGTGGGAAAACTGTACAAGCACTTTCATGTGTCATTTCTGGATATTTTTTTTTAAATTATATTTTTGCTACCATGTGATTGTCCCAAATCACAGAAGTCAGCCAGCGTATCCAAACAGCACATCCTAGTGGCCGTCAAGTCATGTTGCACTACCTCCTACCGTGGATGAACAACGTGGAGCTGGTGGAATTCAAGCCGACCATAAGGCGACCAGAGGACTGCGGCAGCGGCGAGGAAGAGGAGGATAGCCAAGACCAAGAGATCATGATGGTGAACAGCCGCCGCTGGCTCCGTGGAGAGGGGTGGGGATCCCCTCGTGCAACGACCATGGTGCTAAACAACCTCATGTTTATGACCGCCAAGGTGAGACGACTCACAAAACCCCCCCTCCTGCCCCCACACCCTGCTACGAATCCGACGTGCCGAGAATCCTAATCAGTGTCCGTTCTTTGCAGTACGGAGATGAATTTGCTTGGTCAGAAATCGAGAACGTGTGGACGACGTTGGCAGACAGTTGGCCAAAGAACCTCAGAATCATTCTGCACTTCCTCATCAGTATATCCGGGGTCAGCAGTGACCCCAGCCTCTTGCCCTACGTAAGTGGCAACACTTTTTTTTCCTTTCAGGAACCGTGGGAGACATGTGGCATTTGTTTCTAACATTTTTCTAACATGTGTCCTCAGGTGAAACGAGTGGTGGTTTACTTGGGCAGAGATAAAACGATGCAGCTGCTGGAGGAGTTGATGTGGGAACTTCAGCTGACTGAGCCGGTCAGCTCAGCTGTGACCCACATGGACAACCCCCCTTATTACCGCATCACCTCCAGTTACAAGATCCCCTCAGTGACCTCAGGTAATGGACCAATAGAGACACACAAGTTCATTTCTTACATTGGAGATGCACCAATCAGGCCTTAAGCTGATTCTGGATTTGATCATTGTTTCTTAGTTGAGATTCATGCCCCGGACCTAAAGTTTTGGCCGGGTCTAGCCAAAATTGTTTGCTTGATGGCTCGGGATTCTGTGATGCATTTTTTTAAGCCTACAGTGCGCACAGAGAAAACTTTACAAGAATGCTCAACATAAATATGTGTTAATGTGCTTGTTATAGTCTAAATAGTGGAGGAAATAGTTTACCAGTTGAGGAAAGAAAGAAATGAAGGTGCTGAAGTTCATTGTACTGTAACAAGCGCAGCACATTGAGCCTGCAGCCCCGCCCCCCCTCTGCTCCTATCAATCACACATCCCAGATGATTTGCCCTTGACTCACCCTGCGCTTACAAGTGATGTGACGGAGCTGGAAGATGTTAAGCAAAATCTAAAAATGGGAGAAGTTAATTATAGGCTAAAAACGAAAGAAGCAAAATCTTAATTAAAATAATATGTCTGGATACTTTGGACTTGGGCCTAAAATACAAGTGAATTAATCAGGTCTTGTTAGATTTTTTAGACCTGCTGTAAACTCAGTGTTTTTCTAAGGACATAAATTTTCTAGTTTGTCAACTGAAAATAATGGTATTCTTAGATTTGAGGCTAAATTAATAGCCATTTTTCCCCCTCTGGAATAATTGGCCAATTCCAATCACTGGTTGATTGATTGGTGCATCTCTAGTTCTATCAACTAAATGCTGTACTTCCAGTGCCAGACGATGTGTTTCTTGCCTTCTCCATCAGGAACAACCTCCAGCAGCAATACCATGGTGCCAGGAAGCGAGGGTCATCAAGACGGCAAGAGCAAAGACCCAAACATGGAAGACAGGTACCAACTTCTGCACAAATTTCCTATTAAAAGCTGTTATGAGTTTTTATTCCTGCATTTGGTCACTCCCTTGGCCTCTTCTTTTTATTTTAAGAGTAGATTAGTTGGTCCTTAAAGCTAAAGTTGACAACTAGTCTTGAGTGGGACCGAGACCAAAGCTGTTCTCTACTGTCCTAAAACAACAACTCTCAAAAATATTACGGCAGTGTATTTTAGGAAGCTTCAAAATGAAGTCACCATGTGCCAACATCACAACAGCTTAGAACTTTCTAAGATGGCAGATGTGTAAACGTCTATGATGATTTTGAAATCGAAGTTGTTTGAAAAGACGACAGACATCAGCGGAGTTAGATAAATGTCAAAAAATACACCCCAAACTAACTTTGTCTAGTCTGTGGCGCGATGCCTGGCGAGTATCAGTGTTTCTGATTAAACTAGGCAAAACTGGAGTCCAGTAAGCTGTTCTTTTTTGAGAATCTTCAGAATTTCTAATGTGTTTCGAATCACATCTCGACAACACGCACCTTTCCACTCCAAGTGTTCGGTTCCCTTAAGATAAAAGTCCACTTTGGCCTTGTCTTCTGTCAAATTAGCTGTCGGCTTCACCCTCCAGGACCAAATAATCTGGAGTTATACTAAAAGGAAAGGACATCTTACTGCAGATTCTCAACCTTTTAATGCGCTTTATCTTCAAAAATTTAAGAATGCATAAATTCAGAAGAACATCTGAATTTATGACATTTATGCCTAGAGGCTCTATGCAGTCTGAGATTTTGGTTTTACCAGCACGTCTCCTCCCACAGTTACACACACCTGGATATTTACTCGGGTCTGAACAGCAACCTGAACCGCCAGCACCACCGCCTGGAATCTCGGTACAGCAGCAGCTCTGGTGGCTCCTATGAGGACGAGAAGAGTAAGCAGAGAACAAGCCCACACTCCTCCTCAGCATAGTGTAGTTTTAATACGGTGTAAGACCATGCTTACTAATGTGTCTCCAGGTGACTCCATGCCACTTTATGCAAACTGGCGCTTGAAAGTAATGGACCACAACCAGCCGGAGCCTCTCCCGTTCCCCCCGACGGGAGGCTTCTGGGCTCCGTTAGTGGATTACCTACCAGAGACAAACACCCCCACTGTGCCGCTCCACAGGTACCATGTAATACGGTGTTTCACCACAGACGTTCAGCTTTGGTTAAAGCTCACAGTCGTCCTCCGTTTTTTTTTTTTTTTCAGATGCAACATTGCAGTCATCCTGCTGACGGACCTCATAGTAGACCACGGGATCAAAGTGGAGTGGAGCGCATACCTTCACCTTTTGTTACATGCTGTGTTTATAGGTAACGTCCTCCGATGTTTCACGCGTCGTCTCTGCTCACGTACCGGCCTCGTGGCGTCACTTTGTCGTTCTGCTCTCGTCCTCCAGGCTTTGATCACCAGCACCCAGAGGTCTACGAGCACTGCAAGCGGCTGCTGCTTCACCTGCTTGTCGTCCAGTCTGCAAACAGCCAGTCCGTGGCCATGGTGCTGCTGCGGAACAGAGACTACAACGATCCCCGGGTTCTGACGGTGAAGCCAGCGATTCCAGAGCTCAGCCTTACAGGTCAGTCCTGCCGTCAGCCAGTGGAAAGCAGGGAAGCAACTAACGGTTATTTCAGCAACCGATGATTGTGCCAATTGTTCGGATGATTAATCGGATAAAACATAAAAAAATAGCTACATTCTTCATTTAACCACTTAAACCTTATTAATGCAATGTTAGAAATGCATTAAGAGATGGAAATATTTTTTTAAAATAAGAAAATAAACATTTATTGCCTAAATGCAATAAAAATAGATTTCTTTTAGTTTGCACTTGATTATTTGTAGATTTATTGACAATTTTTAGTATGTGTCTAATAGGAGATTTTGTTTCATTTTTAAGTAGAGAGAAGATTTTTTATATTGAGTGCTAAATTTGTACACTTTTTTTAAAATAGTTTTCTCATTTACTGCCATATTCTTTCAGTAAATGGTCCTTTCTTTTGCAGTTAATTAATTGATTCCAATTAGTTGACGATTATTTCAATAATAGATTGATCACGATTAATCTTGATTAATCCGATGAGTCGTTTCAGCCCTAATTAGAAGTAGATATCAAAGTCAATGTTAAACAAAAAGGGGTGTGAACAGATTTTTAACATTTAACCAAAACTTTTATTGTTCCCTTTCGTCACCCCAAACTTAGCCACCGGGTGGCAGCAAAGGTCTTTCCCATATGTGCAAATGTAAACTGTGCCACAAGCAAAGCTACAGCCTGACATCAACCGAGTGTGGTCTTGTTGAATGTTTCCACAGGAATGCAGGAGATTTTGCCAGATTTTCAGCCGTCGCCGATGACAGACTCGGGCCTCAGCACCAGCTCCACATCCTCCAGCATAAGCCTCGGTGCGGGGAGCAGCACTTTGTCCCACCTCTCCCCCACGCTTCTCATCGAGGCCGATATTAACGCCGAACAGGACGACAAGGCCAAGGGTCTCATCGAGTTCATCACGTCAAGGTGAGGAAGATACAGCAGTATAAGTAGATTTTATGTACATTCTCATGATGCAGCTCAGTTTGAGACAGTAGTTGTAGCAACGCCGAGTGTTTTACTTAAGTTTACAATGATTATGCTTTCACGCTTCCAGTGGTGTCTAACAGGAGCCGGTATTTAGGTTCTGCATGGGTTTGAGTTTGGTTTGGCTTCATCTGGGGTTTTTTCTGGTGTGGTGCCTAAGCAATTTAAAATTAATCAAGATAAATGATTAATTGCTTAATTAGAATGAGCTTGATCATTTCTGTTGTGGTGATTAATATTTTTTGTAGGGAAATTTTGTTTAAAGATTTCATTATCCATTTAATTTTTTGTTTTGTTTTGTTCTTGGTTGTTGTGTTTTATTATTTGATGAAGTAATAAGTGGAGTGTTCTTTTACAGATGTAAAGTTTATTGATCTTTGAGAGGGCAAACTTACATTATTTGCAAATGATCTCAATACAACATTTTTGTTTATCGTCCTGCAAAATTTGCTATCGTGACGGACCTATTGTCTGATCTTTGTTCACTCTCATCCTGCAGAAAGCGAGGTCCACTCTGGAATCACGAAGACGTCTCTCCCAAGAACTCCAACATTAAGAGCGCCGACCAGCTCAGCGTTTTCGTCAGACACGTCGTCACGGTCTTCAAGCAATCCCAGACAGGTCTGAACGGACGTCCTCGACTCCTCTTCTGTCGTTTCCGCCCATCCTTCTGTCGATTTTGTGTTGGAGTTATCTGCATGTTACGCGCCTCTCTTCAGGTTTCCCTCTGGACTCCATGCTGAGCGAAGTAGCTCTGAGAACGGCTCTGTCCTGCTCTTCTCGACACTACGCCGGTCGCTCGTTCCAGATTTTCAGGGCGCTCAAACAGCCTCTGACTCCGGCCACTCTGTCTGACATCCTGTCTCGACTAGTGGAGACTGTAGGAGACCCAGGAGAGGAGGCCCAGGTCAGAATATGGGAACACTGCATCATACTGCTGCTCTGAACAAATTTAATCCATTATTTAAAGACACAATGTAACTGGTTGTGGAAAAATGTCAAGCTGTCTGATTTGAACTGACTAAATATATGTTCATATTTTTCCAGGGTTTTGTCATTGAGCTCCTCCTGACATTAGAGTCAAGCATCGACACTTTAGCAGATATTATCAAAAACTACGACCTCCTGTCTGCCTTAGCACAGTAAGTCTTCTCACAAGTTCCTTTCTTACTTTGTCATTATTTTCTACTGCACAATTAGACAAAATCTGCTGGAGGGCCAATATTGGATAAAATCGGCTATTTTTTTTTTTTTTAGCTGTCCATCATGTTATGTTATTCCCTCATCAAAATCACACCTGTAGTGTCGCTTTGATTCTTTCATGTATGTTTGAGAAATCCTTTAATCTCCCACGGCAACGATTCAGCTGTTCAAAACGCCTGGTTAGACCTGGCGCCGCCTTCGAAACGCAGCTCCTGCTCAGAGCTGCAGTTTCCAAGCTTCTGCCTCACAGAGCAGCCTGGCCACCTGACTCTCACTCAGCTCCTTCAGACTAGCCAGCAGCAATTAGCAAACATCTGGTTGAATTGCACATCTACTGAGATCTTTATGCCTCCTACTTCTCAGTGAAGCACTGGTAAAAAATAAATAAATAAAAAGGCAGAGTTTCTTAAAGAGACATGCCCAATTTCAAGAAGTTA
>NW_006799976.1:2515332-2519087 GCF_000485575.1 Poecilia formosa
TATATATATAGCATTTTTACCACAACTGAAGGTGACATAGTTGATTGTTCTGTAAAATGGTACTATGAGACTGGAAAACGCAAAACCCTGCTCCTTTAAAAGGCCGTACTGTTCTCTTTCTAGAAGCTCTGCCCGCGACCAGTCGTTGGGAGCAAAGTTAGCCGCCAACAGGAAAAGCACGGGCCAGCTCAACCTCAACAGCGGCGGCCTGTTGCATTACGTCCACACTCGGAGCAACTCGCTTCGCGCCAGCATCATCGGCGAGCGGAAAGCGGACAGACGTCGAAGCAACACGCTGGACGTAGCGGACAGACTCAGCGACAACCCCTCCAACCTGCTGCGCACAAAGAGCCTGACGTCGCTGGGCGGGGGCGGCAGCCCGGGAGGCGAAGCCGTCCCGCCGGTGGACCCCTCCAACCTGATGGCCACCGTCTTCTGGATCGCCGCCTCCCTGCTCGAGTCCGATTACGAGTTCGAGTACCTGCTGGCACTGCGGCTGCTCAACAAGCTGCTGGGCCAGCTGCCTCTGGAGCGGGCGGACAGCCGAGAGCGGCTGGAGAACGTCCAGGGGAAGCTCAAGTGGTACAACTTCCCAGGGCTGCTGCAGCTCTTCCTCAAAGGCTTCACCTCCACTTCGACGCAGGAGCTCACCATCCACCTGCTCAGCAAGCTCATCAGCGTCTCCAGGCACACGCTGGTCGATCCTTCACAGGTAGCAGGTAGGTCTGAGTGGTTTCATCTTAATCTCTGAGTGGTGGGGCCATGAATAAGGACACTCTGTTTTTGTTTGCTGTACTATTGTTACCACTTATTTTGACAGCAATCCTCTGATCATAGAGCTTTTCAAATCCCTTCATAACTGTTGGACAAACATTTCACAAGCGAGTTGGAGCTGTAATCACCTGCATGCACTGCTTTTTGTTGGCCTATCACTTAAATCAGCGGTGTGAAACCCACTTGACCTATTGATTCGATTCATAAAATAATGTTTAAGCACACAGCTGTTACCTGGAAGGTTTGTCTGCAGGCCTTGAGTTTGACAAGTGGCTGTACTGTGACAATCTGTTTAACATTTCAAGGGCTCTGAATGCGTTTGTAAGGCAGCGTATGCGACCTTCCTCTAACCATTTTCCTCCTCGGATGGATCCCAGGTTTCCCTCTGAACATCCTGTGCCTGCTGCCTCACCTCATTCAGCACTTCGACAGCCCCACTCCCTTCTGTAAGGAGACGGCGGATAAGATCGCCAAGGTGTGTGCGGAGGAGAAGTCGGCCACGCTCTCCAACCTGGCCCACATGATGAGCCTGTACAGCACACACAGCTATTCCCGCGACTGCACCAACTGGATCAACGTGGTCTGTCGCTACGTCCACGACGCCTTCGCAGAGAGGACCTTAAACCTGGTCACTTACCTGGCAGAGGTACGAGAGATGAACATCAGACTTCTTTGTGTTAGTTCTGAATGGTAGACATGAGCTTTAACGATGAATGTTTGCATCTCAGCTGTTGGAGAAGGGCCTACCCAGCATGCAGCAGTCCTTGCTGCAAATCATCTACAGCCTCTTGAGTCACATTGATCTCTCAGCAGCTCCTGTCAAACAGTTCAACCTTGACATCATGAAGGTCATTGGCAAATATGTTCAGGTGAGTAAGTAACTTTGGAAACTTTGTCATCAATGGTTAGCTTTTTTTTTCTTTTTGTCCTCTCAACAGTCAGTTATGCTGCTATGAGTTGAGATAGTCTAAATTTTTCATTTTGAGTTTTTGGAAAGATTCCACACTCTGTTTTTAGCCAGTCCCATTTTTTTAAACATTTCAAATATTGCTTTCTGGCTTTTTCCTATTACAAATTTTTACTACGAGGGGAAGATTGCATTGTGTGTGAGACCAGTTTCTCTAAAACAGCTTTACTATTTAAAAACAAAAATGACAACTTTGTTGACATGTCACTGTTTTCATGACTGTTATTAGTAAAACCTTAGTCTGAGTGTTGATTCTTTTCATAAAAAATGTTACCAAATTGTCCAAATTGTGCACACCTCATAACAGACAGGTTGAACTCTTAAGAGTAAAAAAGGCAGCTTTCTTGTAACTCATTTAGCCTTCCTGTTACCCGCTGAGAGTATTGAGCTTTGCTGCAATCTAACTCGAAAAGTAACTTTCTTTTACTCTAGAAAGTAAAAGTTCTTTTACTTTCTAGAGTAAAAGAACTACCTCCCATCTTTTTTATGACATATCTACAAAAATCTGTTTTACTAAAAAACTGACATTTTTTTCCTTTAAGTTTTCAAAAAAACAAAAGGAAGATAAAAATATTTTTTCCTGTAAGGTGATGATATTTGTGGAAAATTATTTTTAAAAAACATTTTCAAACTATTGACAAAAAAATTTGATAAAATATATGGTACTGGTACTTAATATCAATGTTGTGGAAATTCAACGCATCTATTCCATGTAAAACTCTTTAGCATTTGCATTTGTTATTTGCATTTTACCAAGTAAGTTTTAGTTTATTTGCTACTCTGACTTTGCTGTTCTTTCAGCAAATGGCCATTTTTTTAAATGACATTGCGATTCAAATGCACGGTGTTGTGTGTGTGTGTGTGGGTGTGAAAGTAAACTGGACTGATCTATAAACAGTAGAGTAATTAACTTAGAAACGCCTCATCTCTCAGGGTTACAGAGTGTAGCGCGTTTTTATGGCCGCCTTTTACCGACCGTCTCCGGGGAACCATACGGCTCCATATCATCCGTGCATCTGACAGCTGCACTGCCATTATTGTCTCAAACAAAGTTCTGAAAATGATTTAATATAGGTTTGTGTTTCCAGAAGGCTTGTGGGTATTTTAGCATGCCTTCACATCTGCCTCCTTTCTGGGTTGGTCATAGATCATGCGGCATGGAAATGATGTCATACTCTCTTTCTGTTGCAGCATAAGTCAGGTAATGTTTTACCTGACTTATGTCAGGTAAAACAAAATATGACTTCATGCATATTTTTCCTTCAGAGGAAAAATATGCATGAATCACAAGAAAGGCTTTTAGGGTTTGTTTTCTCACTACATCACGATAACGCCGTCTGCTTTTGCTACAGAGCCCGCACTGGAAAGAAGCCCAAAACATCCTGAAGATGGTCGTGTCTCGATCGGCCAGTCTGGTGGTTCCAGACGATGTGCAGCGTTCGTACAGTTCAGAGTCCTGTGCGTCACCAGAAATCGCCTTCACTCGCATATTCAACAACTCATCCAAGGAGCTGCCTGGAAAGACCCTGGACTTCCACTTTGACATCTCAGAGGTCAGACCTGCTGTTTTTAACTAACTTGCCTCCAAGACCCCCCACGTTCTTAGCACTTTGTTGCTGAAACTTATTGTCTTGGCTCTCTAGACACCAATTATAGGCCACAAATATGGCGACCAGCGTACCGCTGCAGGGCGAAACGGAAAGGCGCAGGTGATCGCCGTGACGAGGAGCACCTCGTCAACGTCGTCTGGCTCCAACTCCAACGGTCTGGTGCAAGTGAGCTGGAAGAGGCCTCAGCTGTCGCAGGTACTTTCTTTCAGTGGATACACATTACAAGAACAAACCATTCTGTGAGGCAGTAATCTGTAAAAAAAAAAAAAAGATCTATATACACTGCTCAAAAAAATAAAGGGAACACTCAAATAACACATCCTAGATCTGAATGAATGAAATATTCTCATTGAATACTTTGTTCTGTTCAAAGTTGAATGTGCTGACAACAAAATCACACAAAA
>NW_006799976.1:2519177-2586930 GCF_000485575.1 Poecilia formosa
ACAAGATAATTAATGAACTGACCTTTTCATAGGACATCCTACTCTCCAGTATTCACTGTTAGCTCGGTTAGCATTAAATGCTTTGAACTGGGTCTGCAACTAGCCATTATTTTAACACATTTGTGGCTCATTCAGTGGATTATTCATTTCACCACTTAAGTTTATTTTATACAATATTAGAAATACATTTAAAAATGCAAATAGACAATCCAATTCCTTTTTTTAAATCGGAAAATAAATGTCATTGCATATTGGATTTGTACAGCTTTGATTTAATTTCTACTCTTAAGATGGTGACCTTTTTTCAAGTCTGTATTCCCCAGTTAATGATTAATCAATAACTAAATTGGATGATGATTATCTCAATAAATAATCTGATTAATCGTTTTATCCCTACATCAAACTACAGTCTTTGTTTATATTCCCTGGAAGATGGCAACCTTCACCTTAACTCTGAGATTTCTGTGACCAGGATGAAGTCATGGAGAGCTTATTAAGTTTATTGTTTTCTAATCTTTCATGTGTTTCTATTACAGAGAAGAACCAGAGAGAGGCTGATGAATGTCTTGTCTCTATGTGGTCCGGAGTCCGGCATTCCCAAAAATCCATCTGTAAGACTCCTCTCCTACTCTGTGAACTCAAAGTCTCTTATAAACCCTGCTGATGTAACCTGCTGCTCGGTCACTTTGATGGAAATTAACTTTTTTTAAAGTTATTTTAAGGGTGTAGAAATTTTGTATTGACAACAAAAACCTTTTATTCTCGCAGGTGGTTTTCTCATCCAATGAGGATCTGGACTCTGCGGACCAGCAGACCAGCCTCATCCCCACAGTGGAGGAGGTGGTCCGAGAGGAGGAGATTCAGGGCGAAGACACGGGCAGCGAGCAGCAGTTTGGTGTCTTTAAGGACTTTGACTTCCTGGACGTGGAGCTGGAGGATGCCGAGGTGGGTTTACGTTCAGAGCGTCTGATTGTTGCAGATTCAGAAGCTAACAGTGGGTGGAAAATATCGTTACTTTCAGTTATCTGCCCTGCCGTTGCTCTCTTCTTGTCAGACTTGAATTAGTTGTGACGAATGAGCAAAATTGTTTTCCAGCAGTCGTAAGTCTACTAACATTCATATTCTTTTTCCTCTCTTGCTACAAGGAGTTGCAGGTATGTCTCTGGGCCCAAAAGTTAATTCATTCCTCCCCCGCCCCCCATCCTGCTGTTCTCCCTGTGTCGCCATCCAATTAAGTGCTGTTGGACGTTTTGACTTGAAGACTTTCCCCTGTGATTGTGGACATTTTTTTTATAGCTTTAGATCTTAGCATGATATTTCATCCCAAAAATGTGGAGAAAAACCTACGCCACCCACTCACTCACGCATGTGACCTTTTGATGTTTTGATTTCAGTTGGTCTTTTTATTTTTTTATTTTGAGATTTAGGGTGTTTTCACACCTGATAGTCCGGTAGAATCGGTATAAGTGGGGATCAGTATTGCAGCATCTCTCACGTTTTTAGCTGAAGGAAGGTTGTGAAAGCGCCACCTCTTACCTGCGGTGATGCTGCACCAAAAGCCACTGAGGGAAACGATATAAAAACCTCAGAAGAAGACCAGCGCAACTTCCTGCTTCACAAAATCTAAACAAAAATGTCTTTGGTAAGACAAATGTGAGTCTGCGCTGGACTCACATTTATTTTGGTTGTATTTACCCAGAATTCCCTGCGGCATAGTCCACTTCCTGCTTTTGGAGTGGTCTCCAGTCCATTTGCTTTCACATATGCATTTGAACCAGAGTTCACTTCAACCAAACTTAAACCTGGGTTTATATATGGAGATGGAGAGTTCACCTTTTTTTGGTTCACATCAGAGTTCAGTTGCGCGTTCACACCTCCCCAAACAAACCGAACTCTCTAGGCAAACAAACTAGAAGTCTATTGAAAGTAACTGGTGTGAAAGCACCCTTCTTTTTTTTATTTTTTTTTAGAACACTAAGTGGTGAAATGTCTGCTTTGTGTCTTTCTTATCTCCTAAATTATTATTCCTCCCATCCCAAACCTTCCCTTTTGCGCACTCCGTCTCACTGCTGTCGGCCTGCTTGTCCTGCAGGGGGAGAGCATGGACAACTTCAACTGGGGGGTGCGCCGCCGCTCCCTGGAGAGCATGGACAAAGGGGACACACCGTCTTTGCAGGAGTGCCAGTACGCTGGCAGCACGCCGAGCCTCAACCTCACCAACCACGAGGACACGGACGAGTCATCGGAGGAGGAGGTACTGAGCGCTAGCCAGATTCTCACCCGCTCCAGCCTTGTAAGTCTCACTCCGACCAGGGTCCGCACACACACACGCACACACACCTCCCCCCACCCAATCTACCATGGCCTCTCACACAGCCCGCTGGCATGGTGTGTGCGTGTGTGTGTGTGCGCGCGCATACTAAGCTGGACCTGCTGCCTGCTTCTTTGCTGGTGGTGGTAGTTGCCTCCTTTAAGTCTCAGCCCAGTCCTTTCACCTCTGACTAAAAGGGAAATTGTGTATTTAAATGTAAAGTCAGTAGAAATATATAGTATAGAAATGAGTTATCGGTAAGTACAGTGAGTTGATATTTTTTTGCACACTCTACTAAAGTATAAAATCCTAGTTTTTTCCAAACCTGCATGGTCCGTTTTTTGCAACTTTCTAACAATTCTCCAGCTCGTTTCTAACTCCCCTTGCAAGCTTAAAATCCCCTGTAAGATAACCGAAATGCCTGAAGTCATTCTGGAAGGGGCTTGTTCTCTCTCTCCTCCTCTGCTCCTCTTGATAATGCATGGTGAGAGAATGAGCTTTTGCTTTTCATTTTGAACATGCGACTCCCAAAGAGACATAAGTCGTCCAGTTTTTACACTTGAAGTGCATGCAGCATTTACACTACCTTCAATAAGTATTCACACCCCTTGGAGTTTTTTCACATTTTGTCATCAGGATTTCATTGACAGACCAACAAAAAGTTGTGCAGAAGTGACAGTAGGAGTGTTTCATTGCAAAAATGTTGTATTGCTATTGTGGCAACGATAAAAATGATGATTAAAAGAAAACTATTTTTTGTTACTTTTTTAGGTAACTGTATGACTGTGATGACAAGACACAGCACTCTTAGCACCACAAACACAAATACTGCTTTTGAAAAACACACTCATTTGAAATACTCTTCTTTAGGACGTCATTTACTTAAAGAAGTTTGATTTATATCACTAAATTGCACACAATAGCTAATTTTTTTTGTTCATACTTTCAAATTTACGTAGGAGAAAAACATTTTCTCCTATGTTTTTGTGCAACAAACATAGGAGAAAATAGGAAAAAATAAAATTTGAGGGAATACTGTCGGTGTTGTACAAAAGTATAACACTGACAGAACGATAAACCAGTTTATCGTCCCAATAAACTGATACAATAAATCAGTTTCTTGTCAGAAGAAATTTTTCACAATAAACTATGCTATAAATTCCCACCCCTAATTTTCAGTAGTTAATCGTTGTAGGGGAAAACATTAAGAAAATTAACAGTATGTTGGGGTTTGTCAATGTAACGATGTAAATGTTACTGGTATTTGTGTCATTCCGTTGCAAAAATTCAGTGTAGAATTTACTGCATGCAAAAAAAAAACAAAAAACGAAGGTCTGCATTTATTTATTTATTTTTTAAAATGCTACTTTGTGTTTGTCTGTCACTTGGAATTTCAGTAGAAAATATTTTGGTTTTGTAGTTGTAACTTGATAGAAAGTGGAAAAAGTCCAAGGGGCTGTTGTAAGGCAATATGAAGCCAGTCAATAAAGTTAGATTGCTAATAGCATGATTATTTTTTGGAATAGCCTGAAGTAATTTTAAGATTCAGGATCGGAGAATTCAAGACTAAAATTACTAAACTTCTCTTTCTTGTTATTGATACTGAGGTCATGTTATTGGTTTAATACTTTGTGAAGGTTTGCAAATTTTTTTATTTTAAATCTACTAAACTAAGGAAAGAAGAGATTTTGTTGTCTTCGATTGAACACAATCAAAAATATTTGCATAAAATGAACCTTTTTAGGGAAAGATCAAGTGCACTGCAAAAAAACACAAAATCTTACCAAGTACATTTCCTAGTGCTAACAACGTCTTGGTGCACTTGAAAACTAAAAGTAACTTTTCAGCAAGACATGGAAGCCAATAATTCCTTAATATTGATAAAAAGAACTACACAAGTGAAATAATCTGCCAGTGGAACAAGGCATCTTTCCCATATCATAAGTGAAATAATTTGTAAACTAGCACTTTTTCATCAATATTAAGGAATTATTGACTTAAAACAAGCTCCTGTTACTTGTATGTCAGTTTGCTCTTATTTAAAGTGTACAAATATATTTGGCGTAGAAGCTAGAAATGCACTGATCCAATAAACAGCAACATTTTAAGTCAATCAGTGCTGCTTTTCTGTATTAGATCGGTATCGATGCTAAACCTCAGATATCAGTATCGGTATCAGAAGTGAAAAAAGCAGATCGGTGCACCCCTATTAGAAACCAGACCAAAAATACCTGGTAAGATTTTGTGGGTTTTTTCAGATTAGATAACATAATCGGCTGCGGTTTAACTATATTCTCGTGTGTTTACGTCCATAATAATCCGCGCTGAAACCTGTCGCGTCTCGTCTCTGTTTTCCAGCTGAACAGCGACTCGGCGACGGACGACACTGCGTCCAACCATGTGGACTCGCTGCAGCAGTCTCAGGAATCGTCCAGCAGCGCCATGACCGAAGAGGCCACCGTCCTGCCCTCCCTGCCCTCCCTCCCCTCCCTCCCCCGACTGGATAGCCCCAGTTTGGAGATGGCCCACTCAGACAGCACCAGCAGCCAGCTGCCTGAGGTGCGATCAATCGGGAGAAGCAATAAACTGTGGTGCTCGGGTACTTTTTAGCTTGCCTTTCTTTTCCTTCTCCGCTTCTGTCTGCCTTTTGCTCTATTTCTTGTCTTGTCGGTTATTTAGCGGGGAAAAAAGAGAAAACATTTTAGGGATACGTTTCTTTTTTTTTTTTTTTTTTTTTTTGATGGGTCGGTTCTGCGACTTGCTATCGGGTTCAAACATTTTTAGCTGCTTAATTCCCCTCTGTGGCCCCTTCTCTTGGTTGCTTTGCTCTGGGTGTGGGTGCTGGAGGCTGGTTCTTTAGCTCTTGTGCTTTTACTATGTGATTTTTGGGAAGAGATGAAAGCAAACACTCACCTCAGGCCAGCTGTTACTGCTCAACCCCAATAACCATTCCAACTAAATCCTCCGTTTAAAAAACTTGTGAAAACGACCCGAGGTCCATTCTCTTCATCAGAAGCATGTGTGAGTATAAGTCCTTTTTAAGTGGTGTGTTGAATTTTAAAAGTGCACTAAGTTGAAAATCAGTCAGAGGTGCTCTAGCCAATTTAAACCTCTTCCATTTGCTACTTTTTTTAACACGGCATAAATTGTCTTATGCTACTAACTGCTACTGACTTTAATCACTAACATTGCTGAGATGTTATGATGATGTCATTTGTTTGGGGAATATTTTACTTTGAGTGCATTAACACTGAATTATCTTGAACTTATTCTTGTCATGGATAATGGTTTGCTTGTATGTGTGTAAGTGTTCTTGGTTTACTTGCATTTAAGCCACTTTATTGGGGCTTTTCTCACCGCATACACTGCCACCTACTGGCCTACCAGTGTAGACGAAGGAAGACAAACGTTTCAAGCATTTGGCCAGTATCTCTGCTTTTTGATGGCATATTAAGGCTGATGCAGTTATAAAAAAAAGGAGTAGATTTCTGACAAAAAATGTCAAAATTTTTTAGGTAAGCAAAAATGATTGTACATACTGTTAATCTCATTTACTGAAAAAAGACATTTTAGCACAGTATTTTCTAGTAATTATTGTGGTTTGATAAAACTGCAATATTTTCAAATTCTCCAGTTTTTCTGGCAATTCCTCAATCTCTGCTTCTAGAGCCCCACAAACATGAAATCTATGTCAGAAATAAAACATAACTGTCATCAATTATACCTACATACAGTATTGTCATTTAGTTGTACAATTTTACAGTTAAATGACAAACGATAAGAGCATTCAATTATATTTTCTAATATGTTGATATCTGTTGATGGAGGGTAGACCATGGACATGTTGACAGACCATCACAGGCAAAGACTAATATATCTAAAAAAAATTAAAAGTATGTCAGGAGAAAATTATAATTTATTTGTCTATGTGAACATCACTGTTTATGTTTTGAAATGAAATTTTTATATATATCGGCACCATAACATTCTTCAAAATGATTTAGTAAGAAGTAGTTTTGGTTTTAAATTGTAATATATTGTTTTTGTTGTGCCAAAATAGTGAAGCCAATCTAAATTAATATGGTAAGAAGCTGCTGATGTCTATTCCACCTCTCAGGAAAGAAAAAATAAAATATACCATGTCTATATCTGAAGGTAATGATGCTAAATCAGGGTGGAATAAATCATGTGAAAGTTTAGGATTGCTGTATTTAAGGTTTTGAATCATTACATTCATTCACTTATTGTCTTCTTGTTTAGTCCCATGAACGGTACGTCTTTCTCTTTGTGGGAATGGCTTTTAAAATACAGGGGGCAGCAGTGAGTCTGAAGGATCAAGATAAAGATCTGAGTCAACAGTTCAAGTCATTTAACTAAATTATATAAAATTGGAAAATATAGGGATGCTGTAGTTGAACCGATGCTTTTACTTTTGTTTTAAGACTGCGTGGAGACCTTCATACAATCTTCTCTTTACCGTCTAAAACTTAAATGCTGCATTAAACAAAAACCGTTACCAGTTATGTTACAGGCATAGAGAAACTAAACGTATAATAGCTAAATAATTTAGCAAACATTTGCAGCAGTCTGAAAAGTTCTTTGCAGTGATTTTTGATTACGATAATTTTCCGATTATATTGTGCCGCCCTAATGTTGACCACTACATTGGTCATGTGAAAAACTCCTTGGAAAATCCATGTTTAAAGTATTAAAAAATATGCACCTAGTTATAATGTTCACATCTTAAGATGATGGAAAGCACAAAAAACATCCAGTGAGGTGTTATTTGGCGCATGAAGGGCTAAAGTCGAGCGTGTCTCCGTTTATGCTCGAATGCTTCAGCAAGTGTTTCTACCCTTCAGGGATTGTGCTCTACAAGCTTTACTCCTTTTTGCCAAGGATCTCAATATCATCCCAAGGTCCCCCCACTCCCCCCAGCCCCGTCTCGTTTCACCCCCAGCTCTTAGTATAATGAGCCCCTGATAAAACCATCAATACTCTTACTCGTTCCTTCCTGGACGACCATGAACGCCGCTAAAAGCTTTCCATAATATAGATGAGGTCCCTGTGACGTGCTGGGCGGCCTGCCACATGCCGTTTTCTTAATGCATCAGACTTTTAAATGAAGCTAGAAGAGTTGAAGCTCTCTGAGTCAGAACTCGTCCTCCTTCATGTGGAGCAACATAGATCTTTACTCCAGTCATGCTGCGCACAATTGACTCCAGTCACAAATATAATGAATTTAGATTCGATTCATGATTTCATAAAAGGATTTGGACTTTCACACCAATGACTTATGACTTCACTCAGGCTTGAATGCTTGATGTGGAAAAGATCTGATGTCTTAAACCAAACAGGAAGTGTGCTGAAAATTAAAACCTTGGAGATGTGCTCCACACACAATCCTGTCCGCTGAACCATTACTTCCTCCTCTTGATGCGCTAACAAGCAGGTTCCATCTACTGTGCAATCTCGAGTTTTCTTAACAAATTTGGGAAAAGAAGAAGTATGCATCAGAAATGCACCATAATGTTGAGGCACTTTCAGTATTATTTAAAATTCACACAGAAGCAAATTTCTCAGATTCTGAATTGCGATTCTGGAGAAAGTGACATAAATGTTGGTAGCAGCTGTAACAAACCTTATTTACAGGATCCCAGAGTTGCCATAAATATGTGACCATCATATTGGGTGATGGACTCAGTGCAAAATGTTTTAAGGCAGAAGGTAACCTTGATGTTTTCATTAGAAAACTAAACGTTGGTCATTATTGGGTCTTTCAGCAGGATATTAATTCTAGCCCTTTGGCCAAATCAACATGTCTAAGTCCCCAGACTTAACCTGTTTAGTTTTCTTACACAAAAACGGGGATGAGCCAAAGAAGGAGAGAGGTCCAAGTCCCCTCTATCCGTTTCTCTCAATCAATTTTTGTAGCACAAGAAGTTGTTCTTTTCTGTTAGCAAAAGTAATTGGACAGAGTTACCAGAGAGTGTACCAATCAAGGTGGCCCCAGTCATTTAGTTTAAAAAAAACAAAAAACAATGTTTCTTAACTTGGAAATTTTATTTTGTCGAATCTTACACATCTTCACCAGGTATAATAACAATAGTAATTGTTGCTATATGTGCTGCTGTTTACTGGTCCATCCACGGGAATCACATACGGATACAAAACACGAAGCTGAGATTAAATTTTCTGCTTGTAGAAATTTGCTAGATGTGCTTGGAGACGATATTTTCTCCAACACCAAGTCTGGGATCTTTCCATGTTGGCCACCATTTTCATGTCACATGTTACCTAGTTAAGACAGTTCCATTATTTTACTAATAGAAAATCAACCTGTAGCTTAAAGTTTTAGCAATCAATTTTAGTCAGAATGTCATACAAACTATATTTAATAGCATCCAGTCACAATTTTGGTCTTGGAGAATAACAAAAAAAAAAAAAAAAACATGAGATGGTGGAGCTTGTATGCTAACCTTCTAAATGGGATTTTTAAAATACCTACACTAATGACATAAACAGTGTGTGCATGTAAACTGGTTGTAGTTTTACGACACGACGCAAAGCGACCAGTACTTCATGACGACACAGTAAATAAACTTGCTTGGTAAGCTGCAACTGAAGTGCCTCCATGTTGCTTTGCGTTGCAGGACGCTGTTAGCATGACTGCAGCAGATGAGCTGAGCAGCAGCGTGAGTGAGGACACGGGCTTTTGCAGCGTCCCCCCCCTGCCGTCCGATGCGCCCGAGCTGTGCGACCTCCCTGACCCGCAGGACCCCCAGTACTCCCAGGACGCCCAGGAGACCCAGGACCCTCACGAGGACCTGGACCCGGCTCCCCCTCCTCCGCCGGCCATCGACACGCCGCCGGGGTCGTTCTGTGAGGAGGATTGCCAGACCGTGCTGCCGCTGTGCATCCCCTCCACGCCGGATCCCAAGCCGGATCCAGACCCGGACAGCACCTGTGGCTCTTTGTGGGAAGAGGACGTGACGAAGGCCCTGAAGGAGCTGGATGAGCGCTGCGAGGAAGAGGAGGCAGACTTCTCTGGCATGTCTAGGTACATAATATTTTGAATAAGGTTAGAGTTTTTGGATTGATGCTTTGCTCTCATTCTCTTTCTAATTTCCTCTCTGATTATTGTGAATAAAGGCTGATAGTGACACAAAAAACTGTGAAAAATTAACATAAAATTTGCTTTACTCATTCTGGTGTAAGTCATTTATACCAGAAGGAAGCAGTTAAGGAGCAGTTCCTGTAAAACCTAATTAATATTTTTAAAATAAAGGCAATAATATGAATAAAGTCACGTTTTAAACCCTCTGTACAATCTTATATGAGAGATTGAGGTGTTGTGTATATTGCCTTTAAAGTACAGTACAACGTAAACCACTCATCTTTTATTTAGCAAGAGTTTTTCAACGTTCTTATTGCTGATAGAAAATTATTGACACCCAAATTAATGGGCCTTGTTTTGTTTTTTTTATTTTTTATTTTTAAACAAAGAAACGATGCTTATGTTTGTGATCTACAGATGCTTTTTCTACTGAAGACAAGTAGTTTATTTTTGTCCAGTTAAATTAAATTATTTTTCACATTTTTTTCTCACATAATAATAATAATAATAATAATAATGAAAAAAGGTAATTTTAAATATTTCTTCAACTTTACAAATTAGGCCTTTGTGTTAAAAATGTTAGGAAGCCTTTTTTAGCTGGTTTTAAGCTGGCATATACATACTGGTACCACGGTGTACTTCAAAATACTTCAACAGCTGTGAGCATTTCTGCCATAAGGAAACTCTATGTTGGTTTTAGATTGTAGTTTATTGCTTGTTACCACGGCAGGCAGGCTAGTGAAGCTAGTATATGAATTTTTGTTGCAGCTTGAATGAACTGTGGTCATATCTCAACATGTCGTAGAAAACATAGTTTCCTTAACGTAGCTTGAGTCGTCCTTTTTCAGGAACCACATCCACACTGAAGAGTGTTGGTGCATTCTCTGATTGGCTGGAGATTTAATTTTTCAGTTTGTGGGATCAGCTGAAGAATTGTGCATGCAAAATGGAAAAAAACAACAAATACCCATTTGTATAGTATAATCAGGTAAAAGATGAAACAGTGCAGTGGAAAACATCTTTTTGGCAGTAGTTCAGCCTGGCGCACGCTGGCTCCCGTCCATTCTCCTTATGAAGCTGGGCCAATTTTAGCTGAAGGACATTTTTAAAGAGATAGAAACCGCACCGAAGCAATAACAGCCAGGTTGAACAAATAGTTGCTAACTTCGCCTCTTACTAACATATTATAAAACTGCAGCTCTTTTACTTAGCTGAGGTAGGCTTCTGCAGTTAAATGTGCGATATGGATTTATGAGTTGGAGGGAGGAAGATAAAACCATCTCCAGCAACATTCCACTAGTGTGCAACCGGGAGCTGGGACTGCGTGCAGAAGTGTGTGTGCATGTGTGTGTGTGTGTGTGTGTAGGTGCTTAGCTTGTATAGAGCACTCTGCAGTCCTGTGTGGGATGAGAGTGCTGTGCGCTTGTGCCGTTAGCAGTTGCAGCACAGTCAGGCTACAGACGAGGGGGAGAGGACCGAGGAGGGGGGGGCAGAGATGAGAAGCGTTAGTTGGGGGTGAGGATGAGGACAGAGACCGTGTCCGTCGCAGCGCTCGGCAGTGCAGGCTTCAGATATCTATATTCCGTCTGCTTCTTCAGGCTCTTTGGTCCGTCAGGCCTGTGAGTACCTATATGTGAGAGGTTTGCGTGATGCTAAAATGCTAAAATGCTAATCTCTAGTGTTGTTATGCAAGTCCCGCTGCGTAACGTGGGCACGCTTCTCTGAGAAAAACAGCAGCGAGGTTGTTTACTTGCTGTGAAAGCAAGCGTGTGCACATGCGTGTATATGTGTGTGTGTGCGTGTGCGCATGTTTACATTTGCCCTTCAGTGAAGGAGTGTGGAGCATGTCGGAGCGCAGCTCATTGGCTCCTCTGTGTGTTTCAGTCAAGATGAAGGTGACGCAGACGGCTTCCCAGAGATCCAGGCCTCTCCGCCCCCTTCGCCCTTCCTCTCAGCCATCCTGGCGGCGTTCCAGCCCGTCGCCTATGACAACGAGGAGGACGCTTGGCGTTGCCATGTCAACCAGATGTTGTCGGACACGGACGGCTCCTCTGCTGTTTACACTTTCCATGTGTTCTCTCGACTATTTGAGGTAAATCCGTCAACGTTTGTTTTGTTTTGTTTTTTTTGTCTGCATGTTTAGGAGAACTAATAGTTTCTCCTTCTGATTCTCGGTGAACAGAATATCCAGAGGAAGTTTGGTTCCATCACACATTCATCCGTCCGCTTTTTGGGGGAGAGGCTCCAGCGAATGGGCAATCAGTTCCTCAGCTCGCTCGAGGTCATGACGTCTCACTCACAGTGCCCCACTGTGCTCCTGGACGCAGAGACTGTGAGTCTGATCCTGTTGGCTGCCTGCATTTCTTTAAGAAAAATAAAAGTCATTACTTGTTGCTCCTAAATAGATGCATCTAATCTGTTGTGTTTGTGTGATGCTGTTCTAGCTGGTCTCTTGTGGACTTTTGGAGACTCTGAAGTTCAGTGTGCTGGAGCTGCAGGAGCATCTGGACACATACAACGCCAAGAGGGAAGCTGCAGAGCTCGTAAGTTCCTGTGTCGTTCGCTGCTTTTATAATCCACCAGCAGGGCCGGATGTACAGGGATGTGGGCCCCCGTGCTGGAGCCAGTTTTGGCCCCCATATCCACTAAGGAAAAATCATTTTACTAGTGCAAAATTACAGTACAGCAATGGGTAGTCTTATACAATAGATGCATGATATGTTTAATATGTCTCCTAGCTAATAACTCCATGTTGTTCCCAAAGAAATCAACTATAGTTTCAAACTTTTCAAATACTTAGTATTTAGATTAAAATTCCCAAAATATTACAACTCACCAAATTTGCACCTATGAGTTTTATATATTTAGTACAGGGTTTCCTCTATGTGTAACCGTCACACCATCAGAGTGAAGTTTTTTTGTTGTTGTTTTTTAATATATATATATATACTAAAACAATGGAAAGCATATGAGACAGATATAAATACACACATATATATAGCCTATAGTTTTGCACTTATACTAATCATAAAGAATTTAAATATAAAGAAACGTGAATACTTACATTATTTTGAAAAACCAACAACCGGCGACTCCTGCCTGTCTGGCTGCGAATCCGGCTACTGAACGCTGCGCCGCTCTCAAGAGTGAAGTAAAACTAGTGACCACAGTCCGACGTAGGAGGAGAGAAAAGGCAAAAGAAAAAGACCTAAGGAAGGACAAGTTGAATTCATTTTTAGTTGAAGCCTTCAAACACAACCCTAATGCTAATGATTGTTGCATTTGGATGACAGCAACATAGTTAATATCGCTAATAAACTACGTTTCCTTTAAGGAAAATCCTAGAGGAAAAAAACATGAAGTACAAAGATGGCAAAACACATATTTAAAAAAAATAAATCTTTGGCCACCCACACAAAATGGTTGCCCTGGGCTACTGCCCAAATAAGTCCACCGACAAAGCTTCCCCATTCTCTTTGAAGACTGCTTCACATCTGCACTTTCAGCTGCTGTATCGCAGTGTGTGTGAGCGAGCAACAGAGAGAGAGAAAGAGAAATAAACTGCATCACAATCTCAGCTCAAGAGAGACGAGCTTCAAAAACATATTAAAATTCTTCTATATCTCTGCGATCGCACCACGGGCAGCAAGGAGAACACAAAGACATATAGCTGATGCAGGAAAAAGATAAAGTCCAGCCTCTCATATGGGGACAAATCAGTGGTGGGTTCGAGTACGTTCTGCTGCCGTCTGCATCATCCTGCTCTGAGGGATAAAAATAACTCTGAGCTTGCCTAAATCAGTTAGAGGAGGCCAGACAGGAAAACGCTGTGAGGGGTGGGAGAGGCGAAGCAATGGGGAGGGGACAAAAGAGAAATGAGATTTCCAAGGCTTCTGGGATGCAAAACGCTAATCGAATAAGACGGCAATGTTCCCTGTAGGGCCAGATACCATCCAACGCTCAGGAACAGATTATCTTTAATTCGCTAAGTACAACGTTCTTATTAAATCTTTAGCTTTATCCAACCCATGTGGTTCACAAACACTGATGCAAATGCATATTTCTAAAAACACTTTGCAATGCTCCTTTTTCCACTGGGCTTTCCCTCTCCTTCTTTTAAGCTCGTTTTATTTTCTCCATGTGTTTCCTCTCACGTCTGTGTCCTTTCAACCCCGCAGTGGCTGGAAAACTGCAGGAAAACATTTGGGGACAAAGACAGCAGCCAGCGACCAAACACTCACACTCAGGTAGGAACCGACGCTCACCTGTCTGCTAGCTTGTTTGGCTCCGTAGGTTTCCCTCCGAACGGACAGACCCTTGCTAAAAGGTTTCACGCCTCCAGAGTATGACACTGCCACCACTATGCTTCACTGTAGGGATGGCATGTCCAGGATGATGTGCAGTCTTAGTTTTTCCACCACTCAAAAGATTTTAGTCCTTTTTTTTTATATATATATTGGAAATACAATAAAAGATGCAAATAAAATAATTTTAAATAAGACTAGAACAGCATTCCTTTAGTAAATCTAAAACCTTTTCCACTATTATTTGTACATATTTTTAGTACAGTTTTGGCTTAATTACTGCTCTGAATATGGGGTGGATTTTTTTCGGCAGATTGACTTTTTTAAGTCTGTAAACCCCCAGATAACGATTAATCGATTGCTAAATTAGTTTACAATTGTTTCAGTAATCAATTAATCACGATTAATCCGATTAATTGTTTCAGCCCTGATGTTGACTTACAAACAACCTAGTTTGTGGAGTAGCTTGTTTACATTTTTTGTGTGTCTTGTTTACTTGGCTGGTTGTCGATTAATCGTTTCGGCCTTGAACAAATGCTCTGACTTTTGGTGTTGCATTGAGGCGAAATCTGGTGTGAATATCTTGGCAAGGCACTGGTCCCTTCAAAGTCGTGTATTCTCACATTTCATCCAAACTTATTTACAGTTTCACTGCTCCTTCCTCTGTTCAGCCACTTGTGCAGCAAATCTTTTCTCTCACTCTCTACACACGCTGTTTTGTTGTTGTTTTTTTCTTTTGCCTTTTATCGATCAAGTTTCTGTTAAGTCAGCTCACATGTTTCCGGCCTTCTTTGCGCCGCGTGCAGGGAAGATGACGAAGCGCCGCTCCTTGGCCTTCAGGTCGCCATGTCTAAGCTGTCATGTTTAAAGCTCACTAATTCTTGGTCTTTCTCTCCTTGTTGTTTGTGTGTGTGTGTGTGTGTGTTTACGTGTGTGTGTGACCTGCTCACCTTCTTGCTTAGCAAATGGAAAATCTAGCAGTAAGTGGTTCTCTTGTTATAGACTTCAATAACGACGCCACCCGGACAAAACACTGACCATCTCATCGCTCTGCTCCCGCCCACCTCTGTGTCTCAATCTTTGTTTCTGCTTTGATTTCATTTTTTGTCATGTAACCCAATTCAACCTCATGTCGGCCCAATCAAAACGTTCTGCTCTTCTGTTTTGAGTCGTAATGTTGACAGTCAGATCAGCCCTGCTGTTTGTTTTTGTGCTGTGTGCTATCATCATTTGCACATGTTCAGTATTTATGTAGGTGATTTCTTGTCTAAAAAATACGCTTAAGCTATCATTTTGTTTCGTTTCATTTTGCATGTACATTTTTTTTTACCCCATTCCTGTTTCTGTTCAAATCCTGTTTCTTTTTTTTTTTTCCATCCATGCTTCTCAGGTTGAGATTGTAGTTGGGTCATTCATCTTGTCTCATAGTCAGGTTCATGCCATGTGGTGACAAAACTGATTTCATCAGTGACCATAATCGTAGCTTCCTCGCTTCTTCCTCTGTGGCCCAAACTGAATGAAACTTTTGCACTGCCCCATGTTAACCGTTTTCATTTCCTCCCGCATATCTAACCCAGGTTGACAATTAATTTGACAATGTGACGATCAGAGTAACGCCGGCGCAGACTGTGCTGAAACGTGTTCCTTTCGCATCTGTCTCCGCAGGAGCTGGAGTTGTGTCGGCGACTCTACAAGCTGCACTTTCAGCTGCTTCTGCTGTTCCAGGCCTACTGCAAGCTCATCAGCAGAGTGGACACCATGAAGCGAGAGGCAGAGGTGAGGGGGGTGTGGGGGTAATCGGGGATTGCTGAACTCTCACCATGGCAACAAGCCTCAATCGAGATTAAACAATTTACCAGCCAGCTGCAAGATTAAGTTATGAACCGTTGATAATGTGGACAATTTTTAAATTTATTTATTTATTTATTTATTTTTTACCTTTTGGAGCGTTCAACAACTGACATAAAATCTGAATTTCCAGCTTCAGAATGAGATAATCTGAAGAGCTTCAGACAGAAGTTAGGTTAAATAAATATTAGTCAAAGCAACCGTTCCTTTGGGTTCAGCAGAAGGTGTAAGAACATGTGGTTTGTTTAAAAGGGAGAAACAAGATGCAACTCACTTTAAAGTTAATAGAAATAAAAAAATAAGAAGATTGGACTTGACTAGCTTTGTTGCTTCAAACACTCAAACGTTTGCTTTTTAAAGTTTTATAACCCCTTTTGGCAGTTTAGTTTTTTTTTGTGTTAATACTACTTTGAGTTGATTATAGGTTAAAAAAAAGACAGAAAGTCAGGGTTTCCCCTGGTGTTTTATAAGCCTGGCGGGCCACCAGGCCTTACTTGTGCCCCCACCAGGCTAAGCATTGCTTATTTATTTAAGTCTTGTTAAAATGTTTCCATTTTTTAAGACTTTATTGTTGATGGTCAGGTATTAAACTTCCAATCTTTCAATAACACATTATTATCAAGTGATATTTTCAAATTTCCTGTCAACTTTAAACATTTTTAACTCAAAAAGACACCAGGCTTAGCAAGTTTTCTGTGTTTCCTTGGAAAGTCAACAATTTATAAAGGGGAATATCTACAGGATATTAACCAGAATCTTTTTTTTTGTTCTTGTTTTTAAATGTAAAACAACTTAAAATTAATTTGATTAGTTCAGTTTATCCATATGTCAGAAAGTTTGATTTATCAACTGCAACAAGTCAGTTCAAAGAGTTTTATATCATAAAAACACAAAACTCAACAGTTGAAACATTACATTATAATTTCCCCAATTATTTCTAATTTAGTTTATTCCGTTAGAGAAACTAAAACAAAATGCAGATTTGTTTTTAGTTGGATTTATCTTTTTTCATAGCAACACTTGACACCATGTGGCCATTAGCTGTTTACCTGCAGTGCATTCTGGTCTCAGGCCGTGTAAATAATTGTCACCACATCTGCATCGCAGTTGATCCCTACCTGGCCTAAATTACGATCAAATCCTAATCAGATTTTGCTACTTGGTGTAATTAGATCACTGCCATCACAGATCGATGAGAGCCACCTAATCCAGTTAATATGTACTTCAGGTTTATTTAGCTGACCTCCCAGCTTTATGTTGCACATGTTATTTAACGCTATGATGCAACGATAAGTGAGGGTTTCGGGTTTTTTTCTGTCTGTTTCCAAGGTGACCAACATGTCCGAGGAACTCACCATCCTGGAGAGCTGCCTGATCGAGGCAGAAACAGGAAATGATAACCAGGAGGATGTGTGCATGTCAGACAATGCCCAGACCAACACCGAGACGGCAATCCAGTCACTAATAGAAACGCTGAGAGCCAGAGACTTCAGCTCCGCTCTGACGCAGGTCAAAATATTCAGGTGGGTTCAACACAGAAGCACCAGCTAAACACTCCTCTCTGCTAATATAAGTTCATCACTTAAGGCAAAAAAAATTTGGGTTTTTTTTAACCCCCATTTCTCTGGTGTATTATGATGTACTACATTTTGTCACATTACAACCAATCTAAGTTGTTGGGATTTTATGTGATGAATAAAATCAAAGTAGTGCAAAGGATTTATAATGTTTCTTCTTATGAATAAAAATCTGAAAAGTGTAACACCCTTTGGGAGCCACATTGGACTTAATACTTTGTAGAACTGCTTTTTGCTAAAATTATAGCTGCACATTTTTGTCTCCACCATCAAGACATTTTAAAGAAAAGTGACTAAAAATCAAGCTCAGACAGATTGAATGACTGATTCTGAATGTTTTAAAGAGGAATAAATACGCCACCTTTTTCAGAATTGTGTATATTTATTAAGAACAAAAAAAAATACTTTGCATTCTTTTACTGTCCTATTTAAAATTGCACACTATCTTTCTGGATCTGTCATGCAAAATCCCGATAAACTACAGAAAAGTTTGTGGTTTTAACTTGACAAAGTGTGAAACAAAGGATTCCCTGCAGACATGCAAACATAAATTATCATTGACAAACAGCAGTATATTAATATGTAGTCTGAAATCAGGTCACTTTGGCTTTATTTTCCTGATGTTTTGGTAGTCTTTGATCTTTTTTTTTCACAATATTTGACATTCATCTCTTAGGCTCAGTCTCAGTTTTGGAATTAACTAAATGTTTATCACTAACTTGCACAGCTTAAGATGCAAGTGAAAAGACTAAGATCAAATGGAAAAAACACATTCAGCCAAGAATTAAATTATTTAACTTGGGCCCAAAAAAAATTAAGTTAATTAAAATTTGAATCATTGGACTGCAATAACATGAGAAAAGCTCTTTTCCGTTACCGACGTTTATCTAACGATCCCCTCTTTGGTTCGTCTTCAGGTCTTTGTGGCCTAACGACATCTTCGGGAACGAGACGGACAACGCCGTTCAGACCCTCCTGCACATCTACTTCCGCCACCAAACGCTGGGCCAGACGGGCTGCTTGGCGGTGGTGGGCCCCAGCAGGGACCTGTCTCAGGCCAGCACCCGCCTCATGGAGCTCAACCTGCAGATCCGCGAGGCTCTGAGTCAGGCTCAGGCATGCCAGCTTCACACGACCACATTCAGCACCGGACTTTAAACCGAACCGGAAAGGACCGAACCGAAATCAGCCCCACTATAGAGAGTTGTGGGAGCGGGGGACAAGAGAGATTATACATACAAAGGGCTAAAGGATGTGTGGGAAGTAACTGTGACTCTTCATGCATTAGCGTTACCTGTATGAATGCTTAAAGCTCATAGCTTTTTCCAGACTAAGCCAATTTGCAAAATTCAGTTGCAATAAGTCATGTGATGGTGTGTCTGGTGAAGATTGGACCCAGTGGGATATTTTATTTTACCCCTTTTTTTTTTTTTTGCCTGATCTGACCGGGAGGAGCCTGTCGCACTGAGCGCTGGCCTCCTCCGGTTCCGGTGTCGAAGCGCGTACGACGGTCCGTGTTAAGGACACACCATCAAGTCTCAGACGCAAACTCAGAAGAATCTTGTTTATATAAAAAAAAAGGAAAAAAAAGTTTTCAAATGCATGCTTGAAAGTGAGAAAGCACTGCAAGAATATTTTTTTGAGAAATGTATTTTTTATTAGAGCTAACATCTTAGGTTGTAAATGTTAGGATATTTAACATGTGATCCTGTGGGGAAAACCCCCTGCCTTCAGGGAGTGTATAAAGAGGAATATGTTTGATTGCTCCGAGAGATGAGTTTCCTTCAGCAGGTCTTCACGCAAAACTCACTCTTTAACCAAATAAGTAGATGCCTTTAGACTCTTGACTGTGTGATATATATTGGGAGATGCTCATACACAAATGCATTTAATTGCACACAAAAGTGCAGACTCGCTACAGCTTATAATGAAAGCATAACTTATTGTACTCTGTATATATTTTAGAAAGTGTATAGTGTAAAACCAGTATTTTCCCCCCCTTGTAATTTTGTGTAATGCACTGTTCATCCCAAATGGGATGTATGTATAAAGCTAACATAAGAAAAGCTCACAGCAGGTTTGAGTCACTAAGCTGTTATTCTGAACTTCATAGGCTCATCTTGGATGGTGGCAGCCATTTTTTTTGGCTTCAGTTTCAAGCTACATCAATATGCATTCCTTCACAGGTTGTGCTCTGGATTTTCATTTGATCACATGTTCATCCTTCCATACTTCTCTCGGGACTAATGCTTGTACAGTTCAACTCATTCCTCGTTATTTTGGATGCAGATCCACTTTAATTTTCCCTCCACATACCAGCCTTCTCTGGATAACTAAGACTTGATTCCTACAGGACATCTTTAGTCATCTTCTTGGAGCACATGCCCAAACCGCTGCTGACCAATGAAAGACCACTTAATGCAAAAATAAAATATTTTAAACATCCAAAATGCAAGATAGCCATTTATTACGTTCGAGGCATGATGTGCTTACAGAGTCAACAAAACATGCATGGGGGAAAAAAAAAAGTTTTGAAACATCAAAAATTTGTGCTTTGCATTCAAGAGGCCTTTTGAGTCGTAGACCACTAGCAGGGCATGCGCAGATGCGTTTAGGGTTTTAGTCAAACAGACTCAGATGATGTATTTAAAGCTGAATGTGCTGTCGCAGGAGAGCCGCTTGCCTTTGCATCTGCCACACAAGTCCTGTCTGTGGGGCCGTTTGGGGTCAACGTGCCGCTGCGTCAGGGCACAGGAGCAGCGGGCTTTGTTGCAAGTCTGGAGAACAAGAGATTCATGAGAATGAGTTGCAAGAAGGCAGATGTGAAGAAGCAGGGATGCAACTTACGTGGCATGTTATGTCTTCCACACGGTATGGGTTGAAGCCCTTCTGGCATTTCCTACAGAACTGTTTGAAGTAAACCTAGAAAAGAGTAGACCCATTTACGCCAAATCTATATTCAGTGATTCACTGATCTCTTGTGAAGTTACTCACCTTGTTTGTGCCCTGAACGCACCATACATAAGCACTTTCCCATCGCAGATTGCATTCTCTGCAGTGATAATATCCGTACTTCTGTTCCAGGAACTAATTAAGCAGAAAGGCAAATTAGACAATTACTCACCGGAATACACGACTGATCTGTGCATAGAGTTTATCCAGTTAAAAGTGAAAGGTTTATTTTTTAGACAGCATCTTTGAAAAACTTCAATTCTAACTAGTGTTCAGAGAATATATTGTTGGCATTTCGTTGCCGCTTTACAGCGGTAAACAGTACAGGTGGTACACTGCGATGAGAGAAAAGAAATATTCAAAAGTGCAATTGGGGCTGGAGTTGCTTAAATTGCGGTTCATTTCAGTTTCTCCTGAAATCTTAGGTAAAGCCACCGCACGCGCCTCGACTCACCTGGAAGCGCACGCGGGCCTTGCCCTTTGATTCTTCTGCGACAGGTGGCGCGAGCTCACCCTTCACCTGCGGCTGTAATTTAAACTTGTGGCTTGGTTCAGGAGACTTTGCGGTCTTCCCATCCTCACCAGCTTCACCGTTCTCCTCCTCCGCCGCCGCCGTCCCCTCGGTGCCCTCTCCCGGGTCGCCGTGGAGCTCTACGGTCGTCGTCGCCTCAGAGGAAGCATCCTTGTTGTTATTTTCGTCCACAAGGAATGACGTGACGCTCCGGTAAGCTATGGGGGAGTACACGGCTAGGGTTCGGGGATAACGAACCCCACCTGTTGCCTTTGGGCTGCTGGGCGTGGCGGGTTCCTGCCTCTTCCTGCGCTGGAAGTCCCGCTTCATGGTTTGCAGGGTCCGCGGGCCGATGGCGCACTGCACCGAGGCGTCCTTCTTCGGGTTGACCTGCACCGCCACATCCTTGGTGTTGGCCTTCCGGAGCCTCGGGGTGAGTTTGGGGTTGATTTGGGACAAGATGGATTTCAACTGGGCGCGCTGGTGGTTGTTGAACGCATCAGAGTTGTCGCCGTAGTGGGAGAAATAACCTTTATATTTCCACCCCGCGGCTCTGGGCCGGGTGTACCTGCCCACATAAGGGTTGTAAGATGAATAGAAGTATCTGTCGACTGGCTCTTCACCATATGTTGCCATTTTTTTTTCTTTGCTCAACCGGGCCAGTCTGCGTGTTGTAACTATTTAAATAGATTGGACAGCGAGAACCCGCCATCAGGCCTGATTGGGTTCAGCTGTAGAGCTTCTGCTCAGATATTAAACATGAGACTTTTCATGTCTACGGTGTGTTTTAGGTAATGAAAGACTAGATATGTTGGCTAAGGAGGCTGTTAAAAAAAGTAAATTGATATTTGTCTAAATATAGTTCTCTTCGGCATAAGTAGAGTTTGAAAGAAAGTAAAAAGTTACGAAAAATGGGATAGGATAATGAAATAAAAGGGAAACATTTAGACAGGATGCAACATTGATGTTATAAAAATTAGAGGGATAAATAGAAGGGATTAGATAAGTATAAATAAAATAAGAACTGGCCAGTTTTTTTAACTGCATTGTTTTTAAGGTGGAGAAACATTTTACTGGTTTATGTAATTGGTTTAATATTAGTTGCACAAAATGTGTGTCAAAGAATATTATTGAGGAAGTAAAAAAGGTCTATAATAGGGAACTCAAATTAGAAAATGTGATTGCTCAGTTGAATAGTAATGCAGGGAAATGAAATCTATGTTGTTTTCTGAAAAGTACCGGACTCTTTAAGAGAATTGGAGGAAAGAAAATTATGAGTAGCAAAATCCAAGAGATGACAGTAGTGCAATATTGATGGATGTAAAAACAAAAGAAAAACAAGTCGACTACATATAGATCTTTAATTGCTTTATACAGTAATGTACAGATACAGCTTGGCACAGGCTTGGTTGCACGTTTTGATATGTTCTTTAAATCATCACTTACACACGGTCATAAATCTTTGTAAATTTTTTTTTTTTTTTTACTCCACAGGGAACAGCAGTGTTGTTTCATTTTAAAAGGCAACAGTGATTAACTTGAATGAATTAAGCTCATGACATAAAGCACCCCACATCAATCTTTCACATTCATCTCCCTGTTTGTTTGTTTTTAATGAACGACGGCAATCAAAATGTTCTGGTCTCATCTCCTAAGAGCAGCAGCAAAGAAATGTCAATTCCTAAAGTATTAAACAGGAGTGGGGTCAGGAGGGCAGGGCTCCAGCACGATTGTGTTCGGGTCGCTCACTGTCACAGCACCATAAGACGGCTCAAGGTCCTCGTCACGGAACCTCTGATACGTTATGTCTGATACGCCGCCGTCCATCATGGGGTCTGATTTACGCAGAACCTCCTTCCTGTACAGCTTGTAGGCCAGGATGAAGATGCCGGCCTCGGCTGCCTGGAAGAGCGCGTACAGCAGGGGGAACATGTACATCCCACCCATCAGCTGAGGAGGGAAGGCCAGCTTCAGGATGGCGGTGCACAGCTGCACGTTCTGACACCCCGTCTCCAGGGAGACAGACCTGCGGCTGTTGGGGGGCAGGTCGAACAGCACGGCCAGGCCGTAGCCCGCGGCGTACCCGCACAGAGGCATCAGGACGGCCACCACGTACACGGAGGGAGGGATGGTGGAGAGCAGCTCCGGCCCCAGCATCACCCCTGTCAGGACGAACAGCATCACCAGGGTGACCAGGAGAGACCAAAGGGAAGCCTGAGGACAGAGGGTCGCTGGATCAGAAAGACTGAGGCAACTTTTTATTTAGTAAAATGTTGTTTTTCACATTTTGCTCCATACGGCCATGATATTAAGTCCATTCTATTGGGATTTTATCAGATAGACCAACATAAAATGGTGCATACCTGTTAGGGCTGGACAATAAATCAATAATGATAAATATCATGACAGAGACGTGACCAATATGTATGCATAATGTGTCTGATGGAATATTGTTACCTTCCTAAAAAAGAAAATGGCCTAAGTTATTTTTTTATCAAAAGTGATTTTTGGCTGAATCGCCTTTTGGCGAGAAAGAGGTGGAGTTTTCTTTCCTTTTTTCTTTCTATTTTTTATGACTTCGACCATTATTTTAGGAAGGTGACCAATCATTTTACTCATCTCTGATCCAGACTCACACAGCATTCTGGGGAATGTAGGCAGAGGAAAGTCTTTAGCTGTTAGCTAAGCAAGGTTGGTGGAATCAACTAACTTTCTTGCTCTTTGGTTGCCTAGCAGCAACCCTTTGAGTAACTTGCACAGAAGCAGTTTCAGAGTTAGCCACGTCTGTTTGCAACCAGTCTAGCAGTATTTCAGATATTTAAAACAAAAGAAAACCTAATTGATAATTTTTGATATGGACTGATATGAAACGTTTATATTGTGATATGATTTCTAGACACATCATCATCCAGCCCTAATAACTGTGAAGTGGTAGGAAAAGTGTACATTCTCTGCAAAAAAAAAAAAAAAAAAAAAAATGAAAAATGCAGCATTAATTTTTTATTTTATTATTCTCAATACTTTCTAGAAAGCTTTTGGAGTTTCTATATCTACCAGCTTTGTAGAAAGTGGCATTTGAGTTCATTCTCATTTGCAGAATAGCTCCTGAGATGGGGAGTTTACATGAACATAATTTTTGCCACTGATTCTCAAATTGATTCAGGTCTGGGCTTTAACTGGACCATTCTAACACATGAAAATGTTTTGATCCAAACGATTCCATTGTCGTTTTAGAGGAAAGGGAACTGCACAAAAAAACTTTTCAGGTGTGCATCTCTAAAAAAATTTTTTAATTATGCCTTAGTTCACAGCCATACATCACTTTGTGTTGGTCTGTCACATAAATTCCCAACAATATGTAGTGAAGTTTTTGGCTGTAGCGTTCAGGGTTGAAGGATATTTTGGGTAGGGCATCGTTTGTTGAGGATCTCTGATCTGTTTTGGTTTAATAAAAACTCACATCGCATCCCAAGCTGGGCTGCATCAGTGCAAAGACGCCTCCTTCGTGTGAGACTTGTATCAGAAGGGACAGGGAGGAGCTCTCCCTGACTCAGTGTCTCTGATGTCACCGTCCCCTCACACCTCCCATCCCAGCCTCTAATGATGAGCGCTGAAAATTTACGCAGTGCGTCTTTGCGCAAAGTTGGTCTCCACAAACCCCACAGCAAAGCCCCTATGGTATTTCCAATGGAAAAGTCAAATATATTTAAAAACTAAAGTAACTGGAGCAGACATTACCTTTAAAACAATGTCGGCCACGCGTGTGTGGCGATATCTCAGCATAACACCCAAACCAATGGGGATGAGGGTGCTGCACAGGGTCAGGATGATGGCCCCGAAGGGCAGCAGGTTAACCACGGGCGTGTTGATCCAGGCCCGACTGTAGATCCAGAGGCAGAGGGGCATCAGGACCAGCGCTAGCAGGGTGGAGGATATGGTCATGATGATGCTGGGGAGAGCAGAGGACAGAAGCACAGTTGTTACAGAAAGCTGGGCGCGGTTTGTGAATCACTGTACAGACATGCAAAAATTACTTCAGGTCAGACTTAGAGCGTAACGTTATTTGTTCTCACCTATTCTGTGCGTAAATGTAAGAAAGACGCGTTCTGATGCGCGCTGTGAACTCTTCTGCACATTTGGGTGAGCACACGGGACCTACCTGAGGTTCATCTCTCCGTGGACTAGCAGAGACATGATGTTTGACAAGTTCCCACCAGGACAGCAGCCACACAAGAGGACCGCCATCGCTGCCACATCATCCAGAGAAAAGGCTAAAGCCAGAAGAAAAGCCACCAGGGGCATGATGACAAACTGACACACCAGAGCCAGCAACACCCCGATGGGTCTACGGATATGTTCCTCGAGCTGGCTCACCTCCACGGTGCAGCCCAGGCCCAGCATGGTGAAGCAGAGAACCAGTCCGACGAACACATTGATGCCGTGGCTGAGTGGGGAGTCCCAGAAGGCAGGCACCAGGTGTGGAGGTTCCGTCTGGGGAGAGGTCATAAATCCAAGCCCCGCGTCAGTCCTGAGTGCGCCGCCTTCCAGGAGCATGGCACCACCGGGCGCTAAAAATCCCTCCGAAACGAGCTGCGAATCCACGGTTTGCTTCAAAGTGGACGAGGTAAAGTCCGTGAAGGCAGCTGCCTGCGCGCTGGAGTTCTCCATGGCGCAACAGGAGGATCAAGTATCTCCACGGTCGCGTTGTGCGCCTGCTGGTGTCCGCGCGTAAAATGAGTCCCCTAGCGGCACGCGGTCACCAATAAGAAGCTGATTCAAAGCCGGAGGGGATGTGACGGTACCGATGGTGTTAAAGCGACTCACAGTCAGCCCGGTGCCACCGATGGGTCCCAAAGGACGGGAGTCTGAAGCTTCAGCTGCAGAGGTTGAAGCACTAACAGCCAGATTTGTGTTCCTGCTTTATACATCCACAAAAAAGAGAAAAACTGCCGCTCTGCCAGTTATCTTGGGGTTTGTTTTTATGCGAATGACGCACGGCTCTCTTGAACTTTATTGCGCAAGTAGCTTGCAAGATTTGACTATAATTTTTTTTCCCCCAAAATCAAATCAAGCTATCCTTTTCTATTTGTTTTTCATTTTGTTTCAGCTCTTAATTTAATTCTGGTAAAGTCTCGTGACCATTGTCTTGAATTTTGCAAGTTTTTAACCTGTACAGCTGTGAAAAAAAAGTGAGAAAACTGCATGGATTTCATTACAATTTGGTAACAAAGACACACATGGAAGCTCTGGTGGTCAATCTGAATAGCCAGATTTAATCATTGAAGTCTATTAGCAATCTGTTAAGCAAAATTTTATATGGAAGCTTGTCAAAAATCATCCCAGGATTTATACATGCGAGCTGATCTGCTCAACTCTTGTACTTACTGTGACAAACAGAACATACTTAGCTTTTTGTTCTTTCAGTGTGCATTTTAAAACTTTGTACTTGGGAAATCCTGCTGTGGAAATCCACACCTCACCATCTAACTGTGTTTTTGTTGCTTTTTTATATTTGGTAGTAGGACAAAATAAACACCTTGTACAATTAATCTTTGTACAACTCAAATATGGAAGAATGTGTTTTTCTGTTTCTGGTTCAAATAGTGATTTATATAAAAAAATATTCTCTCTCTCGTACTGCACCAGAGTAAGAATCTTTTACAAGACAAATGTTATTTCCTTCCCAGAAATTAACCCTTTGATTTCTCCAATCTATTTTTAGCCATTATTAAAGTCCATTAGCAGTTTAGCACTGAAGTCCTCTAGATCAGACATCCTGAGCAACATTAATGGATTACGGTGATCTCTCCTCACAATAAATCACCACATTCAGCATCATCCGTGTGAACCGTCTGTTTTATGTGTCCCCAGCCCTCAGAAGCAGAGTCTGCAGCACAACACCGTCTCACTCTTCAAGAGGATACGAGTCCTGACGTCACGCCTTTGAGGTCCAGTATGGGATGGGATGATTTGGAACCACCCCGTGATTCAATCTCCTCTTCGCTCTGCACAAACATCACAGGCTGTTCCTGGCAACCAGGAAGTGACTTCAGGTACGTAATGAGGTTTGTGTGTTGAATACATAATGCTTTTAAAGACGTTACTGAAATGATGGCTACCCAGCTAGCTTGCCAGATAGTCATTAACTATACATTTTGGTTTATAATTCTAGTTTTTCTAGTAATTTACATCAATTACTTAATCTTATTTCATTTATTGATATTGTTCAACCAAATTAAACCCAACTTTTTGTTTTGGATGGAGGAAAAAAAAAAAAAAACAAGTCAGAGGCTACAGAAGAAAGGAGAAACTTTTAAAGTTTTATTTGAAATGTGACTTTACACAGCAAAACCAAATGTCATGGTTGTGGCTATAAAAAGGTTCATTAACAAAAAATGGTTCACACAAAGTGTGTGCTATATGTCTTTGCAACATTCATCCTGGCTTCCCACAAAATCTGAGCTTTGACAGAGGCACCCATCTCTTTAATAAATAGTTTCATTTACAGAACCAGTATTTTTATATATATATAAATACAAAGGCAAAAGGAACATTTTAAAGCAATTATAAGTGTGTTGATTTAGTTACAAAAACAAACAGGCAAGCATATTAACCAGGCATAGATGCAAAGCTGAAAACATCATTAGCAAAAAAAGATCTTGGCACAAATCATAAACAAACTCAAGTGAAATTTTAAATTATAGGCACTGGTTGAAGACACCCACCAAAGCAATGACCCAAACACCTGTTCTAACACCGGCATGCCTTTCTTGATTCATGTAGCACGTCACGTGAAAGCCTATCAAAACCTTCCAAATTATTTTCAATTCCTTTTATTTTTCCCCTCTTGAACGACACACAGATCACTGGGAAACAGTAGAGTTGTCTTGGTTGCATCGGCTGAATGGGTGACAGTGATAACTTCTCCATAACAACAAAAAAGAAAACGAGTCAGATTCTGGAAACCAATACAACTTCGGTTTATTGATGAGCTGTCCTTTAACTGAGCACTGTGAGAAATGTCCTGTAGGGGGCGTTATAGAACTGAGGCTTTGGCCGCTGCTTCCCTCACGCTCTGGTTTTCCACCAGAACTGATCTGACACTTCAAGACAAAAAAACGTGGCTTTGGAGAGTTAGCTTGCAGCTGAGGTTCATAATGAACATTCTCAAGAAACAGAATTTTTTTTTAATTCAAAATACTGATATGGATGTTTGGACATATGCTTCTTAAATAATTTGAATAAATAATTTGTAAAACAAACTTGTGCATACATTCTGGCTGACATTTTTATTTTTTTTTACTTTATGAGAGGAAGGATTAAAGAGTTCAACCCACACAAGAGAGGTGCTTTCACTGTTGCAAGACATCAAACAATTCTCTCAACATCACGGGACAGTTCACCTGCACGCCATCGTCATAGAGATCACTCACCAACACCTGCTGAACACAGAGCAGAACAACAACAGAAATGTGTGGAAACATTTCAACCTGAGGGAGGTGACAGGAGAGCAGAGGAGGCGGGAGGGAGGCTGGGCATGGAGGCATGACTGCAGGCAGCGTGTCCTCTGCTGGGTTCTTTGGCATTTTCTGTGTAGGCCGCACTAGATGCCCGAGGGCCCCCCGTCCCCCGCAGAGCCAGCCCCCCCAGAGAACGACGATGGGATGAATGCCCTTTGACACACTGTGGAGTCTCTCCTCTCCTTTTTAAAACTCTGATTTAGACACGTCTGTCTGTCTCTTTAAGGAAAATCTTGTCTAGGTACATAAAGTGCCTTGTTGTGTTGTCGCCTTCCTTCTGATAATGTGGCCGGAGAGCGCCCCCTGCTGGCTGGGCTCAGTAACAACCTTCTCTCCAGTTGTCGCCTGTGCTGCCGTAAGATCTGGGAGCAGGAAGAGATCTAAAGGAAAACACAAAGAATTACATTTTGATAAGAGTACGTTATGTCTACAGTTATAAATTATACAAAGTATCTACAATGTTGGGGTTTTTAAAATTAGCTCAAGACTTGTAAAGAACCAGACACAAGACCAATGAGGTCTTCCTTCGCAAAAGGAGAGATCCACAATCTCTAACCAGCTCGGGATCAAACTCTGCTTGGGAATTGGCTTTTATTATGATGACCTTCTCAGTGGAACATTGCTGAGATAACAGAACCGATGGACCCATCGAGTGGGAAATTACATTACAGATAAAGAAAGAACCTTAAAGAATAACTGGTCAGAGCCAGTTAGGTAACTGAACTAATTTAGATAAAACACTCAAAAAAAAAAAAGATAAAACAATTACTAGTTTTACCCAACAAGTTAAAGCATAGGAATTAGAATATTAGAAATGAATTTCAGCAATTTGATGCATTTTTTTTTACATCGTAGTTGAGAACATGAGAAGCCACCAGGTTTAGACAGCTTGTTTGAAATGCAACTAGCAATTATTTTACTAATCAATTATTCTATTAATTATTATGATTAATTTGATAAAAAACTGGCACATTTAGCAGATCTTTAATTTAACCACTTGAGCATTTTTAAAACAAAATTGAAAATGCAGTAAAAGATGCAAATAAATAATTCAATTCCCTTTTTAAAATAAAAAAAAATTTTATTGTCTAAAATGTAACAAAGCATTCCTTTAGTGTATATTTAACTTCTAACGTGTGAAAAAAATGAGCTTCTTTTTTTATACAGAATCTGAACTGAGTGAAGCTAAAACTATGCAACTGCATGAGTTTTAGGCAAGAATATATCGACAGATAAAGTTTCTTTTTTTCCATATATGTATATATTTTTAATACAGTTTTGGCTTAATGGCTACCTAAGCATGTTGTTCTTTCAGCAAACTGGCAATTTTTGTATTTAAAGATTAATCAATCAGTAAATTAGTCGACAATTATTTCAATAATCGATTCATCACGAGTAATCCAATTGATTGTTTCAACCTCAGAGAGGGAGTATATTAAATCTCTGAAATTGGATTTCTGTAGGAAAGTTGTGAACAAATATCTTGCCCTGTAACGGGTAGTGCTCTTAAAGTTTTCATCTTGATAAATGCTGATTAGTTTCCATGGAAACTTATTTATGCCAGTAACTTTTTGAACTGGATTACTGATATAAATCCGATGACATTTAAACAACGGAGATGTGTAGAAGCGTAGGAGAACACAGCTAGGCGTACCTGCGCACTGGTTGCGCCAGCTTGCTGCGAGGCAGAGGGATGCCTCCTCCTGCAGCAGCACTCGGTCGAGGAAGGCCACTGCGGGGCGGAGCCAGCGAGCGGGTCGGGGTGGAGGTGGCAGAACTGGGGGTGGATGTGGCCTTTACAGGCTGCCTCAGAGCCAGCGGCGAAGGCGTGGCCGGAGTTCGGAGCTTACTGGGAGAGGGGACTGCAGACGGGTAAAGAAGGAAAGAGGTCAGGTGTAACCGAGTTACGCGAGTCGTTCTTAAACTTAAACCATTTATTTGTCTACTTTAGCGATGACATGGTGATCAACAATGCAATGGTGTGAGACTGGCATTAATGTGAGGTCAGTAGAGCAGCATGAAAGAGTACGGTGATATTTAAAAAAAATAACATCCCACTACCACAAATGATCCTTATTGGTCGGAACTACAAAATGGTCACTCAAGCATAAAATGAAACGGATCTTATTGGACACAGCTGCTGACTGATGATTTGTCATGTGTTGACAGAATGAGGCGAGTCACAAACGGAGCAAAAACAAGGACAGTCCAAAAGCACAACATCGATACAACCAGGGAGCGCAAACACAGTCACAGGATACTTAGAGACGAGAGCCGCCAGTGAATACTCACTGAAATCACCTTCTTCTCCAAAGCAACAGGAGAGTGGGACTGGACAAAGACAACAGAGACAGGCCTTAATTCAGAGCAGGCAGGAAGGGGATGTGGGTGGGAATGTCAGACTGTTTTATTACTTATAGGACCCAAAAATCACATAGCAGCCATATTTCTAAATCCACTTGCTACAGCTGGTTGATGAGATTCTGGGGTTATATTTAAACACAGTCTGGCTATTTGACTATGGATGGAAAATTTGAAATCCTCTAAATGCCTGCAGTTCACTCAGGCTCTGAAGTTAGCTTTATAGCTGAAGCGCTGACCCGGGGTCGTGGTGGCGCACGTGTCCTTGAGGTGGCTGGTCATGCGCTTTGCCTCTCATTCAAACAGGTGGATTTGTAGGGCGGGTTTCAGTTCACCTGGACTGGCCTTTATGTGAATACTGCACCAAGGTAGGCGTCAAGTATAAAACACCACGCCGTTTGCTCGGCTCGCAGGCTCTCAACTCAAACTTTCAAAGGTTTCAGACTGAAAGCTTGTGCTGAGCCGAGCAAACGATGCAGGAGAAATACCGATTTAGATTAATGTGTCCAGTCACTAATGCTAACCGTATTGAATGCTACTATAACATCCTGTTAGCAATCCAACAAGTCCTATTTGTTTATAAAAACCAAATAAAATAAACAATCAGCTGAACACTGTCCCCTCCGTCATCAGACTGTAATACAACCAGTCTGCTCCACCGTGTTATTTCCTCCATCTTCACAAAGAGAGCTGCACAAACAGCATCTAAAATGCATTACCTTACAGCCTCAGAGACAACAAGCTGAGTGCCTTAATGCACTTCACTCACATCCTTTTCAGCCCCATAAATATGGCGAGCTCATCATCTACACTCGTCGATAGCCCATGCTTTCAGTGTGGCAGAAGTTGTGCACATGTCAGTGTGTGAGATCACTTGGACAGCCTCCAGCTGGTTCAGGCCGTTACCTCGCAGGGCAGTTGGCTTTTGGAGAAGCTGTTTGGGTTTCGGGGATGAGCGAGAAGTACCGGAGTATCTTGGGAGCTGAGCAGCAGCTGGAAAACACGGCACAAGTCAACACGGACGTCTGAGAATCACCGCTTCACTGGAGATTCATAAAGAAAGCCTGGGAAGTCCACCAGGGGGCTCCACACACAAACAGTTTGAGGATGCTTCCTCTAGGAGGTAGAGAAGTCCAGAGGGAAGAAAAAAAGAGGGTGTGGGTTACCCATGCTTTACAGTGAAGAGAAGACAGTGGTTAGGTGGGCCTGCATGCCTGGTGCCACCAAAGCTCAGGTGGAAACAGAGAGAGGACCAACATGTGCCACCGTTTAAGATGCAATGAAGATCTTCTGCAGCCCAGGAGGAAACAGAATCTGATCTAAAGCATGAAGACCAAGAGTTCCCCGTCCCGCAGACGGCCATGTCAGAGTCAGCAGCTGAAACCTGCTCTGTTCCTACTGATCCTGGATTTAGAAAACACCATTACCTTTCCCTCTCTTTGCAGGATTACCTTAAATGGATAGTCGTTACTTACAGAGTGAGGATTTTACCCAGAAAGAACAACTAGAGTTAAATCTGAGGGAAATGTTAGTGTGAAAGGTCCTCCAACCAGCTGCCAGTACCATGCTTTTACTCTGCAGGTTGGGAGCATTCCATTCGTGTTAAAGTTAGACAGGAGGAAAAGATAAATAAAAGATGTTACAACCAAGACTCATCAAAGAGGATCCCCCCCCCACACACACACCCAAACAACAAAGTCTTGTCACTACAAAGCAGCAGAGTCCCTCCAGAGGAAGAACAACACAAATCCCACTCACACAAGGACTAACAGGAGATTACAAAGCCTGTCATGTTGCTGAGCTGCAGAACAAAACAAATGCTTGAATAATGTCAGCAGAGTGGTTACAATATTTAATCTGAAGGCTGCTGCAGCATGAATAAGGTTTGTTTGTTGGAGTCGCATCAGATCGCTCAGGACGCCGTCAGGACTGATACTCACTGGCAGACTGGCTCTGGTGTCGGGGAGAGCCGCCGTTTGGCACTTGAAGGTTGGACTCGCAGCTGCGGCTGTTCTTGACCGGTTCTGGCGACTGAGCCGTCACGGCGGTCGAGCGCGTGAGGTTGGGAAGACTTCGGCGAAGCTTTTCTGCAGCAGCAGGACAGACGGCGAATGAGCTCAAAGCGAACGGCAGAGAAGTACCGACACGTTTCCATGAGATACCGATATTCTCATGGAGCTGCTGACTTGAAATTCACACCAGATGTCAGTAATAAGAAATCTACACAAGCGTTTCTTTGTGTGGATCACTTGAATTGTTACTAGGGCTTAAAGATAAAATATCTGATTTCTTCATACCAGATCCAACTTTAAGATTTTTTTTCTTCTTACTTTCTTTTCTACAAACATTACAAATGAGAGAAATCATCCTTTCTGTGAGTTGAGTAACAGCTTACTAGAGCAAGAATGTTTGTTTAATTACAAGAATATTCACAGAATAAAGATGCAATTTTACCGGGAGGGTTATCAAAATCAAACAACCTCCATCCATGTGATACTTTCTCCAAATTAGTCGTTTGCACGATTGTTTCAAAATCCTGCTACTGACAATAACTTGATGCTAATGTGTTAAAAGAAAAAGTACTTCCTTATCTGTAAATCCAATGCCAGAGTATAACTTAACAAGATGCTCAACATTTCTTATTTTAATTTTTTATTTTTGTGTAGAAGTTTTCATAAAATCACTACTTCATTCTCCTAATATCACCACTTTATTCAGCTAATACTGTGAGATTATTATTATTATGTTGTTTCAACTTTATTGGCAGCTAACTATGACTGCTTGTAATATTATGACTTAAGACCTGTAATTAATAAAATGTAGCCTAGCACTGATATTTTGTCATAGTTAACCTGAATTCAAAGTCCAAGTGAACAGAAACCGTAAAACAAAGTGACAGGCGCTGACATAACTTTGACCTGTGGGAAACCAAAGAGTGAAATGGTTAAAAAAAAAAATATCAAAATTTTCTAAAAAGTAATTTTTCCAAAACTTTTTAATGTTTTGGACTTTGGGCCTCCAATAAAATCTACCCACCTATCCATTTTTCCACCTATAAAATCGATTTATTGCCCTAATTGTTACCATTGATTTCATGTCAACAGGTCTAAATCAGATTTGAATTAGAAAAGCACTGATAACTTCAATACTTGTGAGGTCTGTGTTTACCTTCATTCTTAACCACGCTGGTCTGCAGGTCATGGCCGTGGCCCTGCAGCGAGTGGCGCGGCTGCTGCAGCCGGCTGATGATGGGCTGCGGTGAGCCCCGGCTGTGGCCGTAGTCGATGGAGCGGGCGGGTGAGCGCGAGCGGGGGGAGTTCCTCGGGGAGACACGGGGGGAGTGGCGAGGGGAAGGACTGAAACGGCTGGAGGGCAGGTTGGAGGCGAAGGACATGTGCACCGCCTCTTCCTCGTCCTCCAGACTGTGCGCGTCCAACTCCTGGTCGCTGAAGGTGCTGCGCCGCAGCGAGTGGCAGGAAGAACCCGAGCTCCGCCTGGACGCCGTGGCGGCGTACTCCTGCCTCAAACCTGCCGACAGACATGAATGGTGTAACATAAATGCTTTGGGAGGCAAAACGTCAGAGCACAGCTGTAGGTAGAAGCGTTGCGGTAACATACTCTCTTCCTGCATGCGAGCCATTATCTGGACGTCTGTGACGTCGTTGAGTTTGTACGTAGTCGAGGAGCCCACTGAGTCCTCGTCCATCTCCGATGTGCTCAGCTCGCTGTCCACTGAGGACTGCGGACTGATCGCCGGAGGATTCCTCTCCGTCGCTGCGTTTCTCTGGTGCACTGGACAGGAAGTCATTCATGGACATTTCAGTCTCCCACTAAACAAATACAGCGCAGCAGAGTGAGATAACAAGCGCCCTACCAGAGTTACTGGGCATCAGCTGCTGGCGGACAATGGGAACTCTGCAGGGCGTTGAGGAGGGGGAGTTGAAGCCGCTGCTGTAGGGGCTGTTGGCTGCATTTGTGCTATATGGGCTTCCGTAGCTCTGCTGGAGATAAGGGCTTCCATACAGGCTCCTGCGCTTGTTGGCTAAAACAACAAGAATAGACCATGACTGAATGAATACATGCCAAACCAAACAGTTCCTCCAGGAAGTTGCGATCACAACTACCAGTGTAAATTCACTCATGACTCTCAAATTTTGTGCAATTTTCACCAGTCAACGCAACTTTACTACAAATTTGACCATCTTAATGTTTTCTGGCTCTCCTTTTCTGACCGATCTCTGCAACTGAGTTTTGACCAATCTTCTTAAATTTATCTTCCTGTTTCACAACATCTCATGAAAAAGCCAAACTTGCAAGATGAAAGCATGTGTGACGCTAAACAGTAACCTTAGATCGTTTCTTTTCTTTTTGCAAAATCCATTTGGTGACGTTCTGTATGACCTCCTCATACTCTAAAAATGTCATGTTTATTCTGATTCAATGATTATTTTGCACTCCTCAGGATTTTATTTGTGTTAAAGGTGCTTCTTGAAGAACATACTTGGAAATGTTATTTGCACTTTAAATATTAACTGTGTTAAAACCTTGTCTTTTTGTGGGAAGGCTATGTGCAGCAATTTCAACTTTTGTAAGCCTACACAATGATGCAACACATGTTTAAAATAAAATCAACTTTGATCACATTTTGAAAAGGGTGCCGCAAAAATCAGTAATTTCAGGTTGCTACTTGCTACAATTCAAAAAAGAAAAACTAAAAAGAATCACTGCAACTTCCTGGAGGGACAGACTAATTCTAAACATTAATTGAAATCTTTTATACTGCTTCCGTTCGGCGTGGCACCGTTTCGCCCTGATCTGCCGCAGTGTGTTGGGTCTCAGTGTGTGAGCCATCGCCTCAATGAAAGCTCTGTACTGTGCTGTAAGTCCGGTTGAGTGTCCAGCACCGTATGCTGAGTGCAGGCCTGATGGAGTTCCTAAACAATGCACACCATTCAATCCATATGCAGGCAGAACAATGCGATTCTCTGTGACAGCCTGCAAACCAGCAGTCAGAAAGCTCCATTCCTGAGCCCAATGATCTCAATCTGAACCTGGCAGATGGTTAACCGGGAAACCTCTGGTGGTTTGGAAGGCCGTCGTCTCGTTTTCCGACCCCAGAGTTCCTTTCTCCTTCTGGCTGGGTGTGTTTACGCTGCTCTGTGGTGAATGGAAAGCAGCCTTTTAAGGCCGACTTCCTTCTCCATCCACGTGGCCTCTTTCACTTTCCCTCTTCCTTCACCCTCAGGCTCGGCACTCTGTCCTCCTGCATTATTCAGGAAATTCCAGCATGTCCATCCTGCAAACATCTGCATGGATCAGCTGCTGAGGAATGTCGACAACACATCGACATGTAGGTCTGTAATGCTGAGTGAAATGGACAAATCAGTGCTCTGCTTTCCCCATTTTTCTACTTCTGGTAGAAGTTTCTGGTTTGGACCTAGGTAAGGTCGGACGGCTTCTTAAGGATTTTGCGGCTGTTGCATAACATGCCCCATCGCATCAGCACGCTGTCATTCCACAGAGACACGGGCCAATCAAAGGGAGCTGCAGCTCGGGGACGAACTAAAATAGTATGCCCTAAAACTCTCATGTCCTGAAAGGAAGTGAAAAGAAATGCTGATCCCACCCACCATGATTAAAAAACAAAAAAGCTTAAGAACAATCACTTAAAGACAGAAAAACCCAAATAACCCAGCAACCAGCTGCTTCAAACCAAGCAGGATTAAATGTTTGAGAATGAAAAAAACAACAACCAAAAAACCAACACAAAGCTGAGTGTTGAAGTCCATAAAGAAGGAGCTAAAACAGCTGCAGAGAGCTGTGGGCAAATCACGAGAGAAGAACAAACAGAGACGCCTGTGTAAACAAGGAGATAAAGGCCAAAAAGGAGAAGAGGGATGAAACTGGCAGTGAAGTGTGAGACGGGCTGTGCTTGAACAGATTCTTAGGTGTGGGAGTCAAAGTTTCTGCTCAAAAAACGTGGCAAGTGACTCCAGCGGACATCTCTCTGCTGCGGGAGGCAGCTGTCAAAGCAGGAAGTAACCGCGTTCAACGGTTCCAGTCTATCAGGACTGCCTGACATGAGAGAAGACGTGCTGCTAACTCAGGGAGCTAACTCTCAGGCGTTTCCTCTGTAGAGGTTATGCAACCGAGACACGTCACCGGAGGTTCTGATTTTAGCCGGGTGTGCACTTACAAAAGGCATGGAGATTGATTGGAAACAAGGTAAAATATCTGACTGCTTTGTCAACGCGACTGCACAGAAGAAACAATATGCTGTTCTTTCACGTCTGTGCAGAGACAAACTAAACCAACACCATGGCAACAGGATTTCTAGGCTCTTGTTAGAAACTGGGTGTAATGGAAATTACTTGGGACTCACACGGGTGTGTCTTCTGACTCTGGTCCAAGTTTTTATAGAAGTTAGTAAAGAAGTTGAAATTAGTTTAAGACAGAGAATAAATGAATAAACTTTTTATTGTGCACATGGCAGGAGAATCTAGGGCTTTTGAAGGTTTTACCAACTCAAATTTAAGGCTTTTTAAGACCATGATGAATGAAATTTTAGCAACAGAAATTTAAAGAAGAAAATTGCATATTTTTCAGGTGCAGTTTTGCACACAATGCACCCGTGGCTAGGTGCACTGTGTGCAAAAACCCTGGAGTGGAAAGCTTTTTAGATTCACATGGGTCGACAGCAGAAGTGAGCCAATAGAAAACGAACGTCGTCCAGCCAACTGGTTATAAATGTATCCATAATAGACACAAAAAAATCTAGTTAGTTAGCTAATAAAGGTGCATTAGCAGCTAGTTACTTTAGATGTGTGTTCATTATGTCACAGAATACAATGAAGTCTGCGTGTGACTTAAACCTTTGCTGACCGAGAAGTCCTGTGAGAAAACCAGTTTAAAAAGCTACAAATTTTAAGACTTGCGATTCATGTATTTGAGGCCAACTTACAGTTTTTTTCATGAATTTAAAACCATTTAAAGTCTCAATTTTAGATACACAAATTTAAGGATGCATGGACACCCTGGAATCACATGAGAAGGCCAATGTAAGATGACATCCTTTAAAATATACACTGACATCACCTCCAACAGGCAGAATAACCCTTCAGCCTCATCGCTAAATCAAGACAGTGCAGTGAGATCTAGCACAAACATCTCCAAGCACATTCAATAACCTGAGGAAAATGATCCAGTAAACAAACACCAGCATTCCTGGATCTGGAGGAAAACGTGCATAGAGCTTTTCATTTAAGATTCCTGGACAACAAAGCAGAGAGTCCCATCTACCCCAGTACACAACCTTCAGCCCGACACGATCCAACGGTCACATGAGCATACCGCTGTCAAAATGGAAATGACCCGTCTCTTAGTTTAGCATTGAGGATCTGAAGCCAGTCCTCCGCCCCACACAACAACTATAATTAGTGGGAGTCCAAAAGTCAACAGCAGATATTGCAGCAACGGTGTGTTTGAATCCAGATTGAGCAACGGGATATTTTACACTCTTCAGAGTGACTGTGCCATTAACAACAAAATACAGCTGCTTGTTTTAAATGCTGCCATGTTATAACATAACTTCACTTCACTTTATGATAATTAGAGTCTTTTTTTTTAACTTGTGCTACTATTTAAATAAAAGATAAGAGGTAAAGATCACGTGTTTCAGTTTACCTGACAGGGTGAGGTCCAGCCTGTGGATGAGCGAGCGTTTGGCCGATTCCATCTCAGGACTCGGGTTGTCTAGAGTTTGCCGACACCACACTATAGGACTCAAGGTTTTTTGCAGCGGACTGTTCAGCTTTGATTCATATAACCTGAGATTAGAAAGGAGAAACAAATCAAGCAAACAAAATCTTTCCAAATGTTTTGTATTGTCTAGTTTCTAGTGCAAATATCTTAATACATTTGAAATAAGACAAAACTAACTTAAAAGTAACTTTTCAGAAATGTATAGGAGCTCGTTTCAAGTCAACAATTTATTAAACCACTCGTTCCACTAGAAGATTTTTTTATAAGACATTTTTTCCATAAGTAAAAAAAAAAAAGCTGCCAATATTAATCAATATTAAGGAATTATTGACTTAAAACAAACTCCTATATTTTGCTGAAAAGTGGTTTGTATGTTAGTACACTTGAAATAGGACAAAAACTAAGATATTTGCACAAGAAAGTAGATGAAAAATACTTGGTAAGATTTTGTGTTTTTTAGTCCATAATGATTCAAGTCAACACATTTATTCAGCTCACTGTACAAACAGTAAACAAATTTACTAAACGCCGAACTGAATGCATTACAATGATGATCTATTTCAACTTCCTCCTTTAAATAAAAATCGTATCTTCACACCTCATATATTCTGGTTTCACTGCAACATGCAGCACAAGCAGGAAATAAGAGGGAACAAAGGGAAAGGAAAGTTTAAGAATAGCTTTAGCAATAACAAAGAAATCTGGTTTGGTGATCAGTGTGTTCATAACCCTCGAAGGATGCAGCCATCAAAGCTGAAAATAGGTGTAAAAGTTTTCAGGACATTACACAACTCAGCTGGCCTATTCTAAAAGTAAAGCAAATGTGTTTATGATCGAGATAAGATAAGAGAAGGAATCTGAGTCAGCAGCTGTCAGCGCCATTGCATTCGTAGAGGAAGTCTGCGAGATGAAAGCAAAAGTGCTGCAGGGAAAGTGAAGCTAATCCTGGGAAATACCAGTCTAGCATCAAGACTGCATGTTTGCGCCACTTGTAAACTCTACGGAGGTCATTCAAGTACAGTACGGCGCTCAGTAAACCTGCGTCTCGAGATAAAACGAGCGTAGTAACCGACCATAGATGGGCCAAGCGCTGCAGCAGCAGGGAGCGTTTTAAATCCACTCTAATGCTAATTTATGGGATTACGGGAGTCTGTGACAAGAGCTGGCGAGATCTGGGCACTACGTGGTAATCCTGGATATCAAGCTGATGTAAAACAGGCTGCGCCAAACGCTCTGCTGAGCACGAGTGAGCAGTGTTCAGAAGTAGCCTGACATCACTGCTGCAAACAACACAAATGACGGAGCTTGCCCCCTTTTTTTTTTACCTGGACATCAGGGAGCTCAAATAATTAGACTGAAAAGGAGGTTTGCAAGATCTGCAGCAGTGTATTTACAGCCTTAACTTGGATGATAAATCACCGAGTAGAGCACATATTATGCTGCACAAAGAGCTGAGGATGCCTATTAGGGATCTTCTAAACAGCAGAAGCTGATTAAATGAGCATAAACAGGCATCTCTTAAGGAAGGCCCATCATTATGTTCGCCTACGTTTGGAACTACGACCTCACAAAATAACTCCTCCCTTCCAACTCACTTCCCATCGCTAACTATGCATGGCCTGTTTTTAAAACTCCACAGATTAAAAAAAAAAAAAGTCCATCATATCATTGCTTCAATTGAAAACGCTTCTAGTAAATTGCCTGAATTTTCTAAGACAGTTTCTGCACACTGCTAGTCTGCTGGCTGAAATAAGGTCCAGAAGTGGAATCTGAAGGAGTGACAGAGGTCATTCCTACTAAGTTAAAGTTGCTAACTCTGATAGCTTAATAACAGTGTTAGCTCAATTGCACTGCTAATGCTGTCTTAGCGTTAGCAGTTTTAGCTTAACATTGCTATTAAGCTGAAACTGCTGGTTTTAAAGTGTAGAGCTTATTTTCAAGTGTTTATTGTGTAAAATGTTTTACTCTTTAGCCATGCTGAGTTTTATAAAGTACTAGTGATTATCAGAAGGTGTTATTAGCCAGCTAGCTGTAGCCAGCCTGTCATTTGCACACCATCCAAACTGCTCTTACTTCTAGGTAATGAAAGTGTGGTTTGTTTCAGCCAGCTAGTCGGCAATATGCAGCAACAAGTAAGACGGAGAAGGTCCTGTGACATTTTACATTGCACACAGCTGAAGAAAACACTGACCATTTTCTGGCTTATAATTAAAACTTCTACTGTAGCCATAGCTATGCCTTTATATGGTTTAGTTGTTTTGTAACTTTTTATCCCTGGTAAGCCTTGATATCACCGATCAGCCCATGGTATACGTCTCAATTCACTGCACAGACGGAGACGTCCTCACTATGTTAATCTTTCCAGACATTATAGTGAGAGTGCATTAGAGCTGCTGGGCAGACATGAGGGCTGCTGGATTAATTCTGATAAACAATACATGTTCCCAAACGCTAATCCTCGTCTGTGCGACCCTCAGACATGACCTGCTTATATCATAATGTAGCTCTCATTGTTTATGATCCCTGCAAATGCTGTGTTAGAGGTCAGCTTTGTGAAGGCGTTGTGGCTTTCAGTCCAGCGTGATGAGATGATTTCCCAGCTACGTCTCAGTTGGAGCTGCAGAGCTCCTGTAGCTCTGAGCCAAATGCTGTGCTAAGAGAATTGAGAGGAGGACTATAACCATGGCTACCTCTCCCACATGACTGCTGGCCAGGAAAACAAGTCGGTTTTCACTGTACACACTGATCTCCTTCCACCACTCCCAGGACAAGCTAAGCAATCTGTCACTTTAAAAGCGATCATCTGGAGTCCAAACCCATCAGAATTAGGTTTCACTAATGTGCTTCTAGAACAAGAAGTTTATGAATGGCTGAGGCCAAAGTACTCAGGTCAGGAGGGGGTGAAGGGTGGGTTGGCATCACCCATATGTGTGCCAAACAATCCCCTCTGGTGATCCACAATGCAGCTCCTTGTGGGGATGACTTCATTATTTCAGACAGTTTACTGGGGTGATTGTTAGCCAGGCGTCTATGTGGCAGCAGCTAATGTGTAGAGCAGCTGTGTTGGAGAAATGAAAGCTCCCAGCCAGCCCTGAAGACGCAGGCAAGTTTCCACCCAACACAAGCTCGTCACTCACCAGCTGTCCTCGTCTTCGTTTAGACAGTCCATGTCTTCAAGATCTAGGATGTCCACTTCATCTAGAATTGAGGTTTCCCCGTCAGCCGTCAGCCCCCCGGCGTTGTCTGGGTAGAGGGAGTTCATACTAGACAGAGAGGTGGCAGCAGATGCCCCCTCGCACTCATACGCCCTCTTGAAGCTGATGCCGTCGTAGGACAGCCGGGGTCTCGAGCAGCGGTTGTTCTCCACCGACCCACCGTAGCCGCCCGAACCGCCGAACCCCACCCCAGGGAAGCCGGCCAGACCGGCTGCCATCCCCACTGACAGGGAGGACGACTCGTACCCGGCGCTCAGGGGTCTGTGGTTCGCCGACATGGCTCCGGACGAAGACAACATCGTGGACCGGCTCCGGAGCTGCTCGTTCTGCTGCTCGAGTTTTTTCACCAAGTCCTGGAGCTTCCGCACCTCCAAGTCCGCGTTGATGTTAGAGTTGATATCCTCCATGGTGATTCCTCAGCCTGTCGAAAATCTACTGCGGTCCGGAGTGTTTTCTTCACGGTTACTCTGCCGACAGTCCCTTTCTTTCTCTTTTCCTTACCAATAACTACGTGTTCAAAGAAGACACTTTGGTGTTTGACTGACTTGGTGAGCTCAGCGTCGTCATCTTCTCTGGATATTCGCGTTTACGGGCAGGGTCGAGGCCATTTTCATAATACTCGTCACCAACTGTGAAAGACCAACAGGCGGCGGATAGCATACGTCACTGCGCTCGATATCGAGAGCGAGCACGTAACCAACACCTATTTGCTCGTGCACGTTGAACCACGTCATTAGGGAGGGCGCGGTAAATACCATAGATATTCATACGGTAAATATGTCTTGTAAACGCCTCAAGACTGAAAAACTGCTAATAGCCATGTAGTTAAACAAATTCTAACGTTAGCTAAAACTGATAAAGATAACTTGCGCTCCATAAGCAAATGCACGTGTCTCTGGTGACATCACACCAGGTACCAAACAAGTGTAACCTGAGAAAGCAGTTTACAATTTATGAAAGCAGACCTATTTAGTAAGGGGGAGAAGCTTCATAAAACAAAACCAAAATCTTATCTACTTCTTGCTACATAATGAATGGACTCAAATTAACCTTATTTGTCAGAAGGCTGAGATTAATTTAATTTGCAAGACCCAGTCCTCATTACGCAGAGAAATGAATAAATGAAATGTAAAAAGGATTTCCCTGACAACATGAAGTAGGCTAACAGATGTTATAAGCACAGATTAGAAACAAAGTTATTAATGAAAGCAATTACAAATCAACTTCTAAGGCTTTGGAACCCAAGTGAACCACAGCGAGACCAAAATTACTCCAAAAAACACACAGACGACACATTCAGTAGGTCACAAAATAACCTAGAAAAACATCTAAAGTGCTGAAGGCCTCACCTGTCTTTGTTAATGTTCAACTTTAATGACATGGCAGTAAGAAATAAACTGGGCAAAATGGAGTCCTTGGGAGACGTCCAAGGCAAAAAAAAAAACACTATTGAACAAACCATCAGCATTTAGAAAAAGAACACAATGGTTTGCCTATTCAGGGTCTGGACAGCTTGCGAAGGAGACTGACCATCTTTCTTGACCATAAACACAAGCATACTTAGGTTTATGAAGCAGGACAACAAACCAAAAGTTCACCTCAGAATGGCCTACTCAAAGTCTGGATTTAAACTGAGATGTCGTGGCATGACCTTAAAACAGACTGTTCTTTGTTATAAAACCTAACGTTGTTTTGAGTACTTCCTTTCATTCTTTCCTCGTTGTTGTTTATAGTTTTAAATCAAGTTCTTCCTTCAAAGGTGTTTGCTTGAATTCTGCAAAGCTGCAGGATTATAAAAAAATAAAATAAAAATAAGCCAAAAATAAATGAAAAATAAGCCACTAGAGCCAAAAAAAATCTTTAATAAAAAAAAAAAAGATAATGTTTAGGTTCATATGTATGAGAACATACAATTTAGAGTAAAAGAGGAAAATTACCCCACAAAAAATCCAGAAAGATGTTTTATTTTTAAATATAAAAAAGATGTTTACAAAAAAGTAAGCCCAGTCCTTTAGAGTTCATACAGCATGAGCGCCACACGAGTTACAAGGCTTCCTGTGACTGTAAAAGTTCCTCTGACTTTTGAAACACATCCCCTTCCTGCTCCCTGGATTCTCCCTCTGACTCCAAGCTCTCCTCCACCGGGCCCTGGCCGGACATCGAAGTTTCCAGTCCATCCTGGTCAGCGCTGGCGTTCTGAGACTCGGCTCCCTCGTCTTCCTCATCTTCCACATCCATCTCAAAAACACGGATGTGTCTTAAATTGGCACTCAGCTGCCAAGTGAAAAAGAAAAGTGACGGTTCAATAACTGCATCTGTGAGATCGCTTATAGCAGCAGAGACCCAATAACCATCCACTGCACCTATTCAATCACCAAAACAAAATAATAACATGCATTTTATTCTGGATGATGTTGGATCTGTACAACGTGTTGAACTGCAGCAACATCTCAAGGCCATGTGTGCAACATTGTAATTGCAAATGCCTGCGTGAATGTTTTTTTTTTATTTTTTTTGGTAGTTTAAACTTCATTTAATGATTTATCACTCTTCTCTTTCACTGCCACTGAAACACAAACTCGATAAAGAAATCAGCTGATACAAGATAACTTTTGATGAGAAGAGTGAGAAAAATGTGGGTTAATCATCGCAGCATCTCTCATATAATTTCTTACGTTTTGATTAGATTTATCAAGAGAATTAAGCAGAGTGATAAGTTTCCCTGAGATTTAAAATCTCATTCACAATCATGACCTGGTAGTTATTAATTATAATTCTGAAACTTACCACGCAGGCCACTTTGCGGATTCCATTGACGGCTACAAACTGGGCCTTCATGTTTTCCAGTTCACGCCACTGGTTCCCCAACACCAGACCCTGGCAGGGAATGGTGCTGCACTGCTGGTCCAACCTGGTAACACAGAGGGAAAACATTCGTTTTCATTTCTCGTTTGATATGTTTTTGTAATTTTGTTTGATCAATTTGTTTATTTTTGTTTTAAAGACAGAGAAAAAAGGCAAAAGAGTTTTACTGTATTTTGTTTTCCATGTAACGTGATAAATGGTGATGACGAATGTGAAACTTGGTTTTCTTTAGTTACAAATACAATCTTAAATAGTTTAACAGCGTTTTAAGTGACAGATCAGGACAAAGTAGTTCGTATTTTTGAGATGGAAAGAAAATAACAGTTTGGAATTTATTTTACAAATAATATATTCACCCATTTTTACTGTAATACTTGTGAGTAAAATAAAGTGCAACCACTTTTCTTCAGAAGTCAGATGATTAGTAAACAGAGTCGATACTCTAGTCTGACTGGATTAGAGCTATTTTTAGAATAATTTGCACAAATTTCAGCCTTAGATGCACAGATCTGGAAAAGACATAGGAAAAAAAAATACTTCCAGCTATAATTGCACCAAAAAGTCAATTTGCAAAGTATTGGCTCAATATGAATACAAATGCATGCCACACTTTTCAGCTCACAAATATGTGCTAAATGGGTGAGATTTGTGTTATTCTATATATAAAATCTAGTTTACAACTGTTTCAGGGTTATGAATACTTTTTCTAGGCACTATAACACACACACACCTCACACCGGGCTCCCAGTTGAATTCAGAGTCACAGCTCAAGCTGGAGGCAAGTGAAACCTGAGCCAGGAGGCGCCTGCTGTTCTGATCCTCTGATCCCTGCAGGACCACCGTTAGCATTTCATCGTCATAGAAACGAGCATCCAGGCAGCTGTAGACGTAACGAGACCTAGAAAAGTAATAAATAAACAAAACCAAAAACAAAGTGTGAATTACATTAAAAGTGATATATTTCACCTTCTGAGGTGCTATGAAAAATAAAATAAAAAAAGATCAAGATAAACTCACTGGGCCGCAACACCATCATCATCTGTACTGTCCAGATAATGGCTGAGGTCAAATGACATGAAGCTGTTTGGAATATGTCTACAGAGGCAAAATTAATTAGGTTAGCAGGGTAATAAGTACAGAAAAAGAAGCGACAGACATTCCTGATTGGAAGACAGTGCACCTGTTTGGGTCGGTTCCTTTCCGTAACAAGTACAGCTTGCTTGGTGAAATCTCTGGCATGCAGAAGACAACACAGTGCATTTTGCCTTTTTTGTCATTCCACCTGAAGGGTCCAAAAAAAAGCTCAATACAAAACACATTCCTGCTAATCCAGATACAAATCTCCATGGAGTTTCTGTTTTACGTACAGAGACGGAAGTTCAAAGAGGTGGGGAATCTTTTCCGAGCTAGAAAAAACAAAATGTAATCACATTAATAACATCTTGTGGGAATTTAAGTGTCTTATATATGAAATATATACAACAATAAAAAGACTTTACTTGTCTGACACGGCATACAAAGGCAAAAATACAGCCTGTTTCACAGATCTTCCAATGACTTCCTGTAAACAGATTCACAAAGCTGAGAGACGATTCAACCTAATGACTAACTACTAATGAAGAGGAAACAATTCAGGTGCATCTCTGTAAAGCAGAATATCATCAGAAAGGTGATTTATATTAGTAATTCAATTTGCTGAATGCCAGAGCAATGGTATATAAACACTTTGTGTTACTTCCTTCAAAGGAAGTGCTTCTCAGATATTTTTTTAGTGCTGTTTTAGTAAGATCTAAAGAAGGAAAGTTTGATTTAATGTAAACTGTATGAAAAAGGGCTGCCTAGTTTTTTTATACAGTGAATATAAATATCTAGTTTTGACAGCCGTTGTCCTATTTTCATTTCATTAACTCCAAGCCAGAATAATTTGAATTTGCATGAGTAAATAGCTGAAACACATTGTGGCAATAATAAATAGGCTTAATTTTTTTTAATCAACTTTCAACAATATTCTTGTATTATCACTGAGATGTACCAGTAGTGTACCAAAAACTTACGGCAGGTTTCTGTAGGCATCGCTCAATCACATTCTCCATCATCCTCTTGACAAAGTGCAAAGACTTTTGTGGATATGATGGAAACAGCAAAGGGCTCACTAACAAACCAATGAAATATAAAAGAAGTTACTGTATGATTTCCTAAATCATCCTTGTCAGTTGTCCAGGATTTCCCTCAGTGATTTATAAGCCTGGCGGGCCACCAGGCTTTGCTTGTGCCCCCACCAGGCTTAGCATTGTTAATTTTTTTATGACTCCCTTTTTTTAAAACCTTTATAGTTGGTGTTAGGTATTAAATCTTCCAGACTACCAAAAATGCATTACTATACAATGATATTTTCGAATTTCCTGTCAGGTTTAAAGATTTTTTTACTCAAAAACTCGCCGGGTGGCTGAATGACTGCCGTAGCGCTCTGAGCAACGGGCCTAGCAAGTTTTCTGGGGGAAACCCTGGTTGTCTAAACTCAGGATCTCAATTTACCTTTCAGGTATGTGCTCTCCTGTAAGAACTTCAGCCACTGGTTTCCCTTTGTGTTGGGTGGAGAAACGAGGTCTTCATCTTCATCCTTCAGGTACTGTAAAAATATCCATATGAGACACAAACATCTAAGAGTCAGATTTTTTCTAAAATATTTAAAGCGTTCTCAAAGAAACCACTTACCTGACCAACTCGCTCCACATTGAAGTACTTCCCCTTGCGATCAAAGAGTTCTTCGTTCTGCAAAACAACAAAGGAACAAGTCCCAACCCAAATTATATTCAGGCATTTCTTAAATGTGAATGTGATGCATTTGCTCATCTCACCTCACTAAAATGCTCCGACAAGAAATCAGCAACAAAGGCAATGTCCTTCTGAGTCATCTGAGGAAATAAAACATTTGAATGCAGCTGATAAATTATAATAGGAAGACTAAAAATGAGAAATCTGGGCTAAAAACTCACCTTGTTTAGCTCTGGCGGTACGTGTTCGTCACACATTCTTAGCATTGCTGTAGAGAATCACATTTTAAGGCTTAATAGAGGATCTTAGAAACCATCTATTTCACACTTTAAGGTGAATATTAGCTTCAATAAGAGCCAATATGGATGTAGGAAATAAAAAAATAAAAACCAACTTCCTTCTTACCTACATACAGCCATCGGAAAAAGGCTTTGAAATTTTTTGTGCTTTTGTCGATCACCCTGAATGTGAAAAAATAAAAGTTGTAACAAGTAAAAACGATAAAATGTCGTAAACTGAGATGATTTATAGACTTACTGCAGAAGTTCGTTAGCTTTCAGAGAGAAAGAGCCAACAGCTGTGATCGCACCTGGATACACAAAACAAACACACACATAGTGACAGAAAGCCCCAGGCCAATTTGTTACCATTTCATTCCTGTAAACTAACCAATTTGTACCTGTGCACTTTTATATCTTCAAGTCAGCTTAGTTTTCTTTGCAGTTAAACATTTTCATGAGTTATGGATGTAAGCACTCAAAATAATATTCAAAATAATATTCAAATCTAACATAACTTTATTTGACTTAATCATTTTGTACAACACCTGATTTTTATTTGTTTTGATCCTGATCCTTGTACTACGGTGGCCGAAAAGGGTTAAAAAAAAATACAAACATCATAAGGCAACAAAAAGTCATTGCAGACGTTATACTAGCAACTAGCAAGTTTAATATAACTTCAGTTGTGACTTTTTGCTGTTGCATTTAGTTGACCCTTCTGGGCCACCGTACCTGTATGAATGAATTAACTCTTGTGACATGTAACAAATTTCTAAATCAGAATAAGTATAAGCAACATCTTGTTAGCAAATCTTAAGTCATAAAACCACATGTCCTTATATGGTTACAGAAAATTAATTAAAATTTCTTGTTATCAAAGTGGGCATGAAATGCTCCATTAGAAAAGGAGACGTGATTGGTGTGAAACATTCTGACGACTCCATTACCCCCCCCCCCAAAAAAAAGGTCAGATATGAAACGACTATAACTACAAAATCCAAAATGAGGAAGGAGCTAAAATGGACAGATTGTAAACATTGTGCATGTGTTGAGTCTGGTACCATCAATAGCATCCGAATCCAAGCCGAGGCGCTCAAACTTTTGCTTCCACAGAGACATTCCTCTCACCTCACTCAGCTGATACAACAAAGCCTCAGAGCCACTGCAGAAGACACAAAAAAGACATCTTAATAGAACAAAATCAAAAATTCCCAGGTGGGTCAAAGAGACGACATACCTCTGCAGGTGGCTGATCACCAGTTTCTGGATGCTGGAGTAAGAAGACTCAATGGACTGACCCAGTTTTTTCAAGCCCTGACACAGAATGACAGGAAATGTTTTAAATCCACCTCCTGGTGCTTCTGGATGGGATGACCTAAATTCATCTAGAAGTTAATGATTTTCTGATTTCACCTTGACGGTCAGCTGGTTCATGAGGAGAGCCTGCAACTCGGGACTGGAGGAAACAAGTGAGGAGAAAATGACCACGTTAACAAACACATGGAAATAAATCCACAAAAAGCACTTCAACCAGTTCAAGGTGTGTTGCTACCATCTGCAGGCCACTGCAGATATCACAACACTATAATGTGAAATAAATAAATAAATAAATAAATAAATAAATAAGAATAAACCACCTAGACTGCCCCCACAGCAGGAGGTCCAAAAACTCATCTTGGACTTGGGTGCTCGTGTTCTTTTCCTACAAGGACAAAAGAATCAACAACTGGGTTTTAGTCCTTTTCTGGTGGAAGTATTGCAACCTTTAATCCCTCAATTTTTTTTTGTCAGACAAAAACAGCATTTGTTTCTTTGTTTATCTGTCAGGATCCCTGTTAGTTTCCATCAAAGTAGTTACTAAGCTTCCAGGGGTCCAACTGATAAAACCCAAAAATATTCATGCAGCACATGAGACCATGTCGACACTAAAATAAAATCACAAAATTAGTCAGAGTTTATACATATTAAACACATGAACTCATATAAAAAATTGTATTTAATTAAAAAAAATAAGATTTCAGTGCTCTTTTAAAAAGAAAGTGTGATTTTAAATCGTTTTTGTTTTTAGGTAATTTATTCCTAAATTAACTGAACTGCTCTGTATATAATAGACTTTTGTAACAAGTTTGTCTTAGCACAGGTTGCAATTACTTTTATCTCACAAGAGTATTTAACGACAAACCTGAACAAACTTGGTGAGACGGAGATCCATCTGCATCAGGATTTCCTCCCAGGCTTCACACATGCAGGTGAGTGAGAGGTGCAGGTACTGCAGCAGCGTGGAGATGTGGGTGAACTTGCGGGCCATCTTTGTGACCTCTGGAAGACAGTCCGACAACAAACTCGTGTCCAGCTGTCACACGGCATCAATGACATAAAAAAAAAAAAGAAAAAATCCAGGTCAGAGCAGAAGAAGGCCATGAAGACGATGGTGTGATAGGATCCGGCTCACCTGAACGTAGCAGATCTCCGAGACGCCATCAGCGGATTGGACTTCTGTGATCAGAGACAGGGACTTGAGATCGCTGGACAGACTCAGACTGCGGCATGATCCCGACACCTGCAGAAAATAAAAACCAGCCAAGTTCACCCAGTGAAATAACTTTTGACGATTATTGAAAGGAATATCTTTGGTTCTTCTGACTTTATGAAAGAAAAATGGATAAAAATCACAGCATTTTATTATAAGTAAACAGTTTTCAGTTTATGTAAAAACTATGAAAACTATAACTATGACAATACAAATTACTTTGATATCTTGAGTAAAAAAAATAATAAAAAACTTTCCATTTTTATAAGCCATTCATATTTTTGCAGGAGCATAAATCCTGTGTATTTTATGACTTTCTCCAGTATGTAAATATATGGCATGATGGAGAGGTCCACTTCAATCAGCCTCAGACCACTGGACAGGATAAGGAACCATATTTAAAACAACAACAACAAAAAAAAACCTTACCTCGCCAAGACTGGCAATTTTGTACATCCCGTATGCATAAAGCTCCACACATCCAGCATCTCCTCCAAGAACAAGGATGTTCAGCCTGTTGGGTAGCAAGAGAAAATTACAAATTGATTTAACAACTGAATCAAAAACGTAATCTTTCATATCCACTAAGGAGCCCTTACCGAACCTCTCCGAGGAGGTTGAGGATCTCGTCTGACTTTTCCTCACTGTGGCAAAGATGGATAAACACATTCAGCTTCCACTCAGACACCAAATGAGAAAATCCATCATTTAAATCTCACCTGAATATCTTTGAAGTAGTGTTGTAGCTAGAAAGGAAAAGTTTGGATCATGTTACTTAGCTCAAAATAAACTTGCAGTCTTGCGGTGGAATGAACACTCAGTGCTTTTACCTCTTGGGGAGTGTTGGTAATTCAGGAAGGAAAAGCTTGGATTCATCCTCGGAGTTATAAAAGGAGCCAAGGGAACTGAAACCGAACGAAAATCATTTGCACATTTCTAACCAGATTACACGCGTACTGGTTTGTATCGTGAACCTGGGCCGCACCTGTTCTCCTCCACCACCTCCATCCAGTTCATGCAGGTTACCGAACTCTGCATCGGAAACATGTGAAGGATCTCCGCTTTCTCGACGTCACACAGAACCACCTGCTTTGTGTCTCCGAGACTGAATGCCAAAACTGCCGATTAAAGCAAAAACCAAAACCATAATGTTTACATAATTTCATCAGACACGCAGGTAAATATATTCAAAACCATCATTTACTTTTGCCATCAGGTCTCCAGGTGAGCGCAGTGATCTCCTTCCCAGTATATTCACTGGGTGCCAAACTCCAAACCCGCTGGAAACTTGCCAAGCGATGAAGCAGCAGCTGCAGAAAGTTATTAGAGTTACAAAAAAATAAAACTACTGCACACTAAAAGTCCTACACTCAGCCGTTCTCTGTGTTTGAACCCACCTCTCCTGTTGTATTGGCCAAAGCAATGAGGTCCCTCTTAGGAGACCACGCCATACACTTCACAGGGTTGGGAAGTTGCTTCTCTCCCACTTGCCGGAAAGCTGGCATGATGTTAGCTGGGAAAGGTGGAGAAATACAAACAGGATTTAATTTTTTTTCACAATCCAGTGATAACTTAGTGCTGTAGTTTGTAGAGGAATAATTTGGCCTTTCTTACTGCCTACCTGCTCTAACTATACGTACTTACACTTTTTTTCTCTTATAATATACCAGTTATGTTGCATTCAACTTCAGGGCTATGTGTAAATAGGCAGTTAGTGTGGTAAACGATAACATTGTCGTTTTGTGACCATTTTCAGGTAAGATGTAGGTAATGGAATAATAATGTCAAGAACACATTCTCAAAGATCAATAAACTTTGAATTATAATGAACATTTATCACTGGGACTGGAAGACATTCTAAATATCCAAAATAAATAAACAAAACAACAAATAAAATTAATTAAACAATATTTTCCTTAAAAAAAAAGGGCTAGGTGAGACCAAAGCACCAGACTGAAGACTTTTATTATCCAGTTTTTGGTAGAAAAAGAGAAAAAAAAGGAAAAACGATAAATGAAAATTATTGAGTTTGTTTTAATTTGTCATGCAGTGGATGGATTAACAAAGAAAGAGAGATTGGTAACAATTCAATATATGGATGATCGATGGGAACAAATTGACATATTGAAAGGGGACGGATAGATGGAAGGAGTAAAAGATGGGCAGATGAATGGATGCTACGCCTCAATTTCTCACGATCATCATAAGGCAAAGGACACATTTTAGGAAAATACAAGCATTTTCCAGTGCTCAGTTTTCTTTTTCCACAATCTTCCAGTTATTTTCTCACACTGTGTACGAATCCCAGGTCACTGTTGAGAAACTGACAAAATAACTTCTACTACACTTAATCGACGTGATATGAAAATCCAAAATGATGAATTTGAAGAACAAATTGGGATGAAGTTACAACAATTTCGGACCATAAAAGGAATCCGTTTGGGAAAATGTTTATGGCTGCAAGCTGCCGTAACATTTGACAGCTGGTTAATTAGGATAACGACGAACAAAACCAGAGGCTGGCCTGCTACTTCACTCACCTTTAAGGAGCTGCTCCACTGGTGAAATGCTGTGTTGTTAGCAGGTTGGTTAGCAACCTCGAGAAGCTAAAGCAAAGAGAGAGAGTCATTATAGTTATGTCACCGTCCCGTTTCCTAAAACTGGCGAAAGCTAAAGGACAGCATTGACCTCTATAAAGCGTCTCAAGAGTCTTACTTTAGGTTTCCTTTCTATTATTTTACAGCTGCACAGACGCCGCCATATTTTCACTTCCACCAATCACAGCAGGAGCAACGGGAGGCGCGAAGAGACAAACATTCTCAGCAGCGAAAACTCGATTCGTAAATAGACCAGAACTGTTTAGATGAAGTGTCTGGTAAAAGTATTCACGTTCCTTCAACTTTTCGCACATTGATTTTATGTAAAAACTACAATCTTTAACGTCTTTTTCACCAAATAATGTACTACTTGGTAGACTACAAGACCAAGTAGTGCATAACTGTGAACTATTAACTAATGAAAGTAGATTTTTGACGTTTAATTCAGCCTTGTTTTAAACTGAAAAATGGTAGACATGTTTTTTTTTCTTCATGTGTGCTTTAATCTATCTAATTAATATTAAAACTATAATTAAATAGAAAAATTAAAATATAATATCCTCCACACCCACTTAACATTACTTTGTGTTACTTTAAATGTTTTAGAGGTATACATATTTTGCCGAAGCACTGTAGGATATTGCAGTTTACAGTCATGGTCAAAGGAAAGCTGGAAATTTTCCAGTTCTACTCTACATGCATCAGAAAACAGAACTATGTCTGTATACTATATTAAGAAGTAACTCCTGAATAATGCAGTCATTTCTTGACACCTTACCCAGGGAGCTGATTGCTGTAGACTGACACTCAAAGATAATTCCAGGTTGCTCATTAGTTGCTGGACAGCAGGCATGTGTGATGACAGTAAAAAAAAAAAATCCTTCTGGACTTATCACCTCACTTAACTGTAATCAGTAGATTCAAGAAGAACCAGAATAGCTCATGGAGCACAAAATGTGATAGCAGACCAGAAATAGACCCAGTGAGGCTGTATGGCCCCCAGCAGCCTGACTATCTGACAGACGGTTTGACCGCAGGTCAGAGGTGTTATTTTATAATGGACGATTAAGAAAGTTGAAAAATGCATTTACTGGATGGATAGACAGCTGAAAATACTACTTAAAAAAAAAAAAAAACTTGAACAAAATTTTCCTGAACTGTAACCTCAACTAGATTGTGAAGATTATTGGGGAAAAATAAAAGCAGTTGAGTGGTCGGGGTCATGGGGTCAACTCAGCAGGAGAAAGAAGCAACACTGTTGTCTTTTCAGGCGCAATAAGAAGACAAAAGCTAGTCATGATGCCCCACCCTGCTCCCAGCTTTACAAGCTTATACCAGCAGAGTATACGTGTGATGTCCTAACGTTACGATTGTCTGTGCCCACTGTGTTTAATTAATACCAGATCAGTGCAGAAAATGTCACCTTCTGTTCCTCAGGACCACCTCAATACTCTGTCCTCTTGCCAGCAGTCTGGCTGTGTAACATGAGTCAGGGGCCAAATATAGCCCCACACAGTGAGCAGCTAGGGACCAGCACAGATGGGACAGCAGCAAGCTGCAGTATGCAATTGGACCCTGAACCTGAGAGATCCTGCTGACTGTCTGACCAATAAGGCGAGGGATAGCGAAGAGAAGCTTAGTTTTGTTTCGTTCCCACATAAACAAGACAAACCTGGACCTGGAGAACCAGGGAAGAACCTTCAGCCACACAGGGACACTTGAAGGTAAATATAGATTTTTAAATTAATCATATTTTAAGGGCTGGTTTCTTAGTTGTTTGTCAAACAGCTTAAATCATTTAATTGTGTAGTAAAGTGTTTCAAACAGCTGTTTTCTGTACATCAGNGAAAAAAAAACAAAAAAAGAAAAAAAAAAACAACTTCCTTCTTACCTACATACAGCCATCGGAAAAAGGCTTTGAAATTTTTTGTGCTTTTGTCGATCACCCTGAATGTAAAAAAATAAAAGTTGTAACAAGTAAAAACGATAAAATGTCGTAAACTGAGATGATTTATAGACTTACTGCAGAAGTTCGTTAGCTTTCAGAGAGAAAGAGCCAACAGCTGTGATCGCACCTGGATACACAAAACAAACACACACATAGTGACAGAAAGCCCCAGGCCAATTTGTTACCATTTCATTCCTGTAAACTAACCAATTTGTACCTGTGCACTTTTATATCTTCAAGTCAGCTTAGTTTTCTTTGCAGTTAAACATTTTCATGAGTTATGGATGTAAGCACTCAAAATAATATTCAAAATAATATTCAAATCTAACATAACTTTATTTGACTTAATCATTTTGTACAACACCTGATTTTTATTTGTTTTGATCCTGATCCTTGTACTACGGTGGCCGAAAAGGGTTAAAAAAAAAATACAAACATCATAAGGCAACAAAAAGTCATTGCAGACGTTATACTAGCAACTAGCAAGTTTAATATAACTTCAGTTGTGACTTTTTGATGTTGCACTTAGTTGACCCTTCTGGGCCACCGTACCTGTATGAATGAATTAACTCTTGTGACATGTAACAAATTTCTAAATCAGAATAAGTACAAGCAACATCTTGTTAGCAAATCTTAAGTCATAAAACCACATGTCCTTATATGGTTACAGAAAATTAATTAAAATTTCTTGTTATCAAAGTGGGCATGAAATGCTCCATTAGAAAAGGAGACGTGATTGGTGTGAAACATTCTGACGACTCCATTACCCCCCCCCCCAAAAAAAAGGTCAGATATGAAACGACTATAACTACAAAATCCAAAATGAGGAAGGAGCTAAAATGGACAAATTGTAAACATTGTGCATGTGTTGAGTCTGGTACCATCAATAGCATCCGAATCCAAGCCGAGGCGCTCAAACTTTTGCTTCCACAGGGACATTCCTCTCACCTCACTCAGCTGATACAACAAAGCCTCAGAGCCACTGCAGAAGACACAAAAAAGACATCTTAATAGAACAAAATCAAAAATTCCCAGGTGGGTCAAAGAGACGACATACCTCTGCAGGTGGCTGATCACCAGTTTCTGGATGCTGGAGTAAGAAGACTCAATGGACTGACCCAGTTTTTTCAAGCCCTGACACAGAATGACAGGAAATGTTTTAAATCCACCTCCTGGTGCTTCTGGATGGGATGACCTAAATTCATCTAGAAGTTAAAGATTTTCTGATTTTACCTTGACGGTCAGCTGGTTCATGAGGAGAGCCTGCAACTCGGGACTGGAGGAAACAAGTGAGGAGAAAATGACCACGTTAACAAACACATGGAAATAAATCCACAAAAAGCACTTCAACCAGTTCAAGGTGTGTTGCTACCATCTGCAGGCCACTGCAGATATCACAACACTATAATGTGAAATAAATAAATAAATAAATAAATAAATAAATAAGAATAAACCACCTAGACTGCCCCCACAGCAGGAGGTCCAAAAACTCATCTTGGACTTGGGTGCTCGTGTTCTTTTCCTACAAGGACAAAAGAATCAACAACTGGGTTTTAGTCCTTTTCTGGTGGAAGTATTGTAACCTTTAATCCCTTAATTTTTTTTTTTGTCAGACAAAAACAGCATTTGTTTCTTTGTTTATCTGTCAGGATCCCTGTTAGTTTCCATCAAAGTAGTTACTAAGCTTCCAGGGGTCCAACTGATAAAACCCAAAAATATTCATGCAGCACATGAGACCATGTCGACACTAAAATAAAATCACAAAATTAGTCAGAGTTTATACATATTAAACACATGAACTCATATAAAAAATTGTATTTAATTAAAAAAAATAAGATTTCAGTGCTCTTTTAAAAAGAAAGTGTGATTTTAAATCGTTTTTGTTTTTAGGTAATTTATTCCTAAATTAACTGAACTGCTCTGTATATAATAGACTTTTGTAACAAGTTTGTCTTAGCACAGGTTGCAATTACTTTTATCTCACAAGAGTATTTAACGACAAACCTGAACAAACTTGGTGAGACGGAGATCCATCTGCATCAGGATTTCCTCCCAGGCTTCACACATGCAGGTGAGTGAGAGGTGCAGGTACTGCAGCAGCGTGGAGATGTGGGTGAACTTGCGGGCCATCTTTGTGACCTCTGGAAGACAGTCCGACAACAAACTCGTGTCCAGCTGTCACACGGCATCAATGACATAAAAAAAAAAAAGAAAAAATCCAGGTCAGAGCAGAAGAAGGCCATGAAGACGATGGTGTGATAGGATCCGGCTCACCTGAACGTAGCAGATCTCCGAGACGCCATCAGCGGATTGGACTTCTGTGATCAGAGACAGGGACTTGAGATCGCTGGACAGACTCAGACTGCGGCATGATCCCGACACCTGCAGAAAATAAAAACCAGCCAAGTTCACCCAGTGAAATAACTTTTGACGATTATTGAAAGGAATATCTTTGGTTCTTCTGACTTTATGAAAGAAAAATGGATAAAAATCACAGCATTTTATTATAAGTAAACAGTTTTCAGTTTATGTAAAAACTATGAAAACTATAACTATGACAATACAAATTACTTTGATATCTTGAGTAAAAAAAATAATAAAAAACTTTCCATTTTTATAAGCCATTCATATTTTTGCAGGAGCATAAATCCTGTGTATTTTATGACTTTCTCCAGTATGTAAATATATGGCATGATGGAGAGGTCCACTTCAATCAGCCTCAGACCACTGGACAGGATAAGGAACCATATTTAAAACAACAACAACAAAAAAAAACCTTACCTCGCCAAGACTGGCAATTTTGTACATCCCGTATGCATAAAGCTCCACACATCCAGCATCTCCTCCAAGAACAAGGATGTTCAGCCTGTTGGGTAGCAAGAGAAAATTACAAATTGATTTAACAACTGAATCAAAAACGTAATCTTTCATATCCACTAAGGAGCCCTTACCGAACCTCTCCGAGGAGGTTGAGGATCTCGTCTGACTTTTCCTCACTGTGGCAAAGATGGATAAACACATTCAGCTTCCACTCAGACACCAAATGAGAAAATCCATCATTTAAATCTCACCTGAATATCTTTGAAGTAGTGTTGTAGCTAGAAAGGAAAAGTTTGGATCATGTTACTTAGCTCAAAATAAACTTGCAGTCTTGCGGTGGAATGAACACTCAGTGCTTTTACCTCTTGGGGAGTGTTGGTAATTCAGGAAGGAAAAGCTTGGATTCATCCTCGGAGTTATAAAAGGAGCCAAGGGAACTGAAACCGAACGAAAATCATTTGCACATTTCTAACCAGATTACACGCGTACTGGTTTGTATCGTGAACCTGGGCCGCACCTGTTCTCCTCCACCACCTCCATCCAGTTCATGCAGGTTACCGAACTCTGCATCGGAAACATGTGAAGGATCTCCGCTTTCTCGACGTCACACAGAACCACCTGCTTTGTGTCTCCGAGACTGAATGCCAAAACTGCCGATTAAAGCAAAAACCAAAACCATAATGTTTACATAATTTCATCAGACACGCAGGTAAATATATTCAAAACCATCATTTACTTTTGCCATCAGGTCTCCAGGTGAGCGCAGTGATCTCCTTCCCAGTATATTCACTGGGTGCCAAACTCCAAACCCGCTGGAAACTTGCCAAGCGATGAAGCAGCAGCTGCAGAAAGTTATTAGAGTTACAAAAAAATAAAACTACTGCACACTAAAAGTCCTACACTCAGCCGTTCTCTGTGTTTGAACCCACCTCTCCTGTTGTATTGGCCAAAGCAATGAGGTCCCTCTTAGGAGACCACGCCATACACTTCACAGGGTTGGGAAGTTGCTTCTCTCCCACTTGCCGGAAAGCTGGCATGATGTTAGCTGGGAAAGGTGGAGAAATACAAACAGGATTTAATTTTTTTTCACAATCCAGTGATAACTTAGTGCTGTAGTTTGTAGAGGAATAATTTGGCCTTTCTTACTGCCTACCTGCTCTAACTATACGTACTTACACTTTTTTTCTCTTATAATATACCAGTTATGTTGCATTCAACTTCAGGGCTATGTGTAAATAGGCAGTTAGTGTGGTAAACGATAACATTGTCGTTTTGTGACCATTTTCAGGTAAGATGTAGGTAATGGAATAATAATGTCAAGAACACATTCTCAAAGATCAATAAACTTTGAATTATAATGAACATTTATCACTGGGACTGGAAGACATTCTAAATATCCAAAATAAATAAACAAAACAACAAATAAAATTAATTAAACAATATTTTCCTTAAAAAAAAAGGGCTAGGTGAGACCAAAGCACCAGACTGAAGACTTTTATTATCCAGTTTTTGGTAGAAAAAGAGAAAAAAAAGGAAAAACGATAAATGAAAATTATTGAGTTTGTTTTAATTTGTCATGCAGTGGATGGATTAACAAAGAAAGAGAGATTGGTAACAATTCAATATATGGATGATCGATGGGAACAAATTGACATATTGAAAGGGGACGGATAGATGGAAGGAGTAAAAGATGGGCAGATGAATGGATGCTACGCCTCAATTTCTCACGATCATCATAAGGCAAAGGACACATTTTAGGAAAATACAAGCATTTTCCAGTGCTCAGTTTTCTTTTTCCACAATCTTCCAGTTATTTTCTCACACTGTGTACGAATCCCAGGTCACTGTTGAGAAACTGACAAAATAACTTCTACTACACTTAATCGACGTGATATGAAAATCCAAAATGATGAATTTGAAGAACAAATTGGGATGAAGTTACAACAATTTCGGACCATAAAAGGAATCCGTTTGGGAAAATGTTTATGGCTGCAAGCTGCCGTAACATTTGACAGCTGGTTAATTAGGATAACGACGAACAAAACCAGAGGCTGGCCTGCTACTTCACTCACCTTTAAGGAGCTGCTCCACTGGTGAAATGCTGTGTTGTTAGCAGGTTGGTTAGCAACCTCGAGAAGCTAAAGCAAAGAGAGAGAGTCATTATAGTTATGTCACCGTCCCGTTTCCTAAAACTGGCGAAAGCTAAAGGACAGCATTGACCTCTATAAAGCGTCTCAAGAGTCTTACTTTAGGTTTTCTTTCTATTATTTTACAGCTGCACAGACGCCGCCATATTTTCACTTCCACCAATCACAGCAGGAGCAACGGGAGGCGCGAAGAGACAAACATTCTCAGCAGCGAAAACTCGATTCGTAAATAGAGCAGAACTGTTGAGACGAAGTGTCTGGTAAAAGTATTCACGTTCCTTCAACTTTTCGCACATTGATTTTATGTAAAAACTACAATCTTTAACGTCTTTTTCACCAAGTAATGTACTACTTGGTAGACTACAAGACCAAGTAGTGCATAACTGTGAACTATTAACTAATGAAAGTAGATTTTTGACGTTTAATTCAGCCTTGTTTTAAACTGAAAAATGGTAGACATGTTTTCTTTTCTTCATGTGTGCTTTAATCTATCTAATTAATATTAAAACTATAATTAAATAGAAAAATTAAAATATAATATCCTCCACACCCACTTAACATTACTTTGTGTTACTTTAAATGTTTTAGAGGTATACATATTTTGCCGAAGCACTGTAGGATATTGCAGTTTACAGTCATGGTCAAAGGAAAGCTGGAAATTTTCCAGTTCTACTCTACATGCATCAGAAAACAGAACTATGTCTGTATACTATATTAAGAAGTAACTCCTGAATAATGCAGTCATTTCTTGACACCTTACCCAGGGAGCTGATTGCTGTAGACTGACCCCCAAAGATAATTCCAGGTTGCTCATTAGTTGCTGGACAGCAGGCATGTGTGATGACAGTAAAAAAAAAAAATCCTTCTGGACTTATCACCTCACTTAACTGTAATCAGTAGATTCAAGAAGAACCAGAATAGCTCATGGAGCACAAAATGTGATAGCAGACCAGAAATAGACCCAGTGAGGCTGTATGGCCCCCAACAGCCTGACTATCTGACAGACGGTTTGACCGCAGGTCAGAGGTGTTATTTTATAATGGACGATTAAGAAAGTTGAAAAATGCATTTACTGGATGGATAGACAGCTGAAAATACTACTTAAAAAAAAAACTTGAACAAAATTTTCCTGAACTGTAACCTCAACTAGATTGTGAAGATTATTGGGGAAAAATAAAAGCAGTTGAGTGGTCGGGGTCATGGGGTCAACTCAGCAGGAGAAAGAAGCAACACTGTTGTCTTTTCAGGCGCAATAAGAAGACAAAAGCTAGTCATGATGCCCCACCCTGCTCCCAGCTTTACAAGCTTATAGCAGCAGAGTATACGTGTGATGTCCTAACGTTACGATTGTCTGTGCCCACTGTGTTTAATTAATACCAGATCAGTGCAGAAAATGTCACCTTCTGTTCCTCAGGACCACCTCAATACTCTGTCCTCTTGCCAGCAGTCTGGCTGTGTAACATGAGTCAGGGGCCAAATATAGCCCCACACAGTGAGCAGCTAGGGACCAGCACAGATGGGACAGCAGCAAGCTGCAGTATGCAATTGGACCCTGAACCTGAGAGATCCTGCTGACTGTCTGACCAATAAGGCGAGGGATAGCGAAGAGAAGCTTAGTTTTGTTTCGTTCCCACATAAACAAGACAAACCTGGACCTGGAGAACCAGGGAAGAACCTTCAGCCACACAGGGACACTTGAAGGTAAATATAGATTTTTAAATTAATCATATTTTAAGGGCTGGTTTCTTAGTTGTTTGTCAAACAGCTTAAATCATTTAATTGTGTAGTAAAGTGTTTCAAACAGCTGTTTTCTGTACATCAGCGGTTATCTTCTCTGTCAGGTTACTCCAAGGTTATAATTTCCTCTTATTTTGAAGTATAACTTTGCCTTCAACATATCAAATGATCAGACTGTAATGTGTTAGCATTTACAGCATGCATATACTTACTAATTAGTGCACAAACAAAACACAGTATTTTCAAAATGAAACATAAAAGACAGATTATGTCGATCATTGTCACAGATTTTCCACGTTCACATTGAATCAGATCTGTGCCGTTGTCTCTCCTTTTAGACAAATCGATTCTGTGGAAATCTTCTGCGTTTTCGCTCTCGCTCTAAAGTGATTGTCTCTGCTTGTTTGTGAAAATGTCTCCACTGATACCTGTGTGAGCGTTTGGAGGTAACGGCCTCCTCTCCTTCTGCTCCGGGTGGGAGGGGCCGCGGTGCTGCTGTGAAACAGAGCCGCAGGGGATTATAAATAACAACAGCTGGTCTCCGGGACGCCGTGAGGCTCTGAGCGTCACATCATCCGCGTATCAAGTCCAAAGGTTTCGCAGCATATTATTCACAAGCTCAGAGTCAGAGGAGATCAGCTCAAAGAGCAGAGGAAATCTGCTCCATTTTGACTTCAAAAAGCAATGCTTGGTACGTCGTTACCAAAGTTTAATAATGCTGTAAGAGTAACTTATAATTAGCTCCATATGCATGCTTGGATTATATTTAAAATTATTGTTTTTCTCCACCTTTGGTTTATGAAATAACATTTTACACCAGTTTCCATTCCATTCATCTAGTTTTAATAATATTTATCCAAGGCATTCAGATCAAATGCATGTGTGGCTCATTCAAAAGTAAAACAAAAGGAAATTATATTGAAAAAGAAAGAAATGCAATAGGATTAATAAAACTTAAAGCATTTGCCTGATGTTTATGTTGTTCAACATAAACTAAATGCATTTATTAATTTGTGATAAATACATCTTTAAGTCCAGACTTTGACTAGACCACGCCAAAATCTTCTTTTTTGGTTATCGTTGCCATGCAGATGTGGGCATGCTGGTATGCTTTGGATATTATTTTTTTCCCTTTTAATACATGGAAATGTGATAATAAAAATAAATAACGTTTTGCATTTACTCAGATTATGTTTGTTTGATGCTGAAATTTGTTTAATGACATGAAACATAAAAAGAACTGCCACCAAAAAATAGAAATAGATAAAAGCAAAAGGAAAAAGGGGACAAATACTCATTCACACCACTGTGCCTTTACTTTACTTTGATAAGTTGATGAGGACAGAGACTGTCAATTGGAAATTGAGAATTTTCAGTTATTCATGTATAAGTGTGTCTCATCAAAATGGGCAAGACAAGAGAACTTGCCATCCCAGTAAATCACAGGAAATGACTTGACCGTCAAAGCAATAGCTTAAAACAACTTGAACTTTGACAAACAAGGCTGGACGAGGACTCCAGTTAATGTTGGCAGGTGAGATAAAAACATCTCTGATGACGAAAGTCGAAGAATTGCAGCAAGGGCCACCGAGTCTGCACAACAACTTTTTTATTTTAAGACTTTTATATACATCCTTACCGATAAATGCAAATGACTCTGGAACCTGTATTAAGTGATGTGATGACTGTATGTTGAGCTAGACACAAGGCAACAGAGAAATGTCAGCGATGTGGACCAGAACCTGAGTAAAGACCTTTGTTAATACCCACCAGCTGTGTCCAGACAGCAGCGGCCTGAGTCACCCTGCCAGCTATGGCTGTCTGAGCGAATGATACACTACTGTATTATAAAGTCTTTATTTTAAACTGGACCTGCTGTCATGGCCTTTTTGCAGATGAATATGTCATGTACAGTGAGTCCTCTTTCTGCCTGCACCATAAACAACCAAAACGGGCTGATTAATGAGGCATGTTTGTCTTTCAGGATGCAGGACGGGAGTTGGAATCAACCACTCCCCATTTCAGTGCTGCTCAAGGATCCAGCAGCAGGTGGGACTTCAGAGGGCGATGCGGGTGTGTTTTCTGAGGCCTCCTCCGACGGAGAGCTATACCTTGACTCGTCGACAGAGCTGGATTCTGGACACGGGGACTTTGCAGATCTGACTGCCTTCTTGAGCGCGGAGGAGATTAATCTTAGCCTGGACCTGGCCCGGGAGGCCTTCGGCGAGGCGGACGAATGTGAAGATCAAGACCCCTCTAGTCTTAAACAACTGGAGCAGGCTCTCCAATCTGTCCCTTCCCCACTTGTTGTGCCCTCTCAAACGACTGAAAACCTCAACTCAAGCCCAAACCTTCACCACCAGACCAAAGCTGTTTGCCCTGATGACAATGGAGCAGTTTCAGTTTCCTCCAACCAGATTTCTCCCATCAGCAAACCCGTACAGATCTCCAGTGAGGCTCTGTCCTCAGCTGAGAAGGTTGTAAGGCACAAGCCCATCCAGCCTGTGTACAAGCAAGACAAGCCCAGGCTGGTTCACGAAGGCCTGGAGCTGAACGACCGAGCGGCTTCAGTCACAGAGTTCTGCAGCCGAGCGGCCACCTTCATCGAGGAACTGTCATCCATTTTCAAAGGTTCTGCTCAGCAGGTGGAGGAGGAATCCTCCTCTCCTGACAGTGGCTACCTGTCTCCAAGAAGCCAGCAGACCGTCCCTCCAGGCTTGGTCTCCACTTCCTCCCTGCCTCCAGGCCAACAAGAGGATGCACACAATAACCTACCGGAGATGGGACAGGGGGGTTCAGAGAGGCACCTACATGCTGGAGCGTCAGCGGCATCCGAACCCCTGTCCCCACCTCAGTTCCTCCAAAAGCTGAAGAGTCAGGAAGTGGCTGAAGGCAGCCCCATTCGTCTGGAGTGTAGAGTTCAAGGAAACCCACTGCCACTCGTCAGGTAGGCGGCTACACCATTCTCTTGATCCTACGCTGCAGCCGGGTTTTCATGTCTAAGGTATTTAATTCTAGTGTAGGTTTTTTTAAATTATATTTTTCCCAATGTAAAATTATATCATTACTTCACCATAGAATGGTTTCTCTGTATGTCACCAGTAAAAATATTTAACCTTTTAACCAATTATCATAAATTAAAGCTACCTTCATCTCCAGGAGAACTGGATTATAGGGGACCTATTATGCAAAATTCACATTTTGCACATTTTTGTACTTCCATTGCTTTGGGTCTCTACTGCTTCTAAAAACTTCCCGATGGCTTAAAAGAAAAAAACACCCAGACATTTTTTGGAATCTGGAAAATGAGCTGGTTCAAAAACTACTGTGGGGAAAGAAGCCAGTCATGTCTTGTGCTATGAATGGGTTTTTGACCAGATGTTATACTTATCAAACTTGAACTGGATTACAATTAGAGCTAGATGATAAAAATACTGTTTTATGCAAAATGTACTTCATTAAAGGCCAGTGTTTGCTTGCGTATGGGGCATTCGTAGAGGGCATATGTGCCCAAAAGTAGGAAACCCGTCCAGGGTGCCAATGATACACAAAGGCTAAGGCTGAAATCGACATTTAGATGCGCATAAACCCCAAACCATGTCATGTACCTGGGATTAATATAGCTGCATAGGGTTGAGAACATCTTGTAAAACTATTGTCACTCAGCACACTCAATCAGTGCATCCAAAAATGTAACCTGAGACGGCGTTTATCAACTCTGTGCTGCATTGCTGCCGAGTCCTCGGCACCATCTGACCCCAGACGCACGGAAAAACAGCAAACACTTGTTCTGTGGTCAGATGACTCCTCGGTCCAGCTGCTTCTGGGACAAAGCAGTTGTTCAATCAAGGGTGATGAAGATGAGAAAGACTTTAATCTGTGAATTATCAAAAGCATCTGGGATGACGATTTAGGGAAAGAGTGTCTGTGTGACGTGACGGACCATTCACAGCTGCAGTGCTTTACAATAGTGTTCATATATTTTTGAAGTTTGTCTTGATGTCACAACCACAAGCTTTAATTCATTTCACTTTATTTCACTGTTCACCATAATGATGATGTACCGCGTTAGTTTTCTGCAATATCTTCCTGGTCTTTGCAGAACAGATGAGTATCAGGCTAAAAAAGCTCAACATAAATGCACCACATTTTAAGGTAATTGGAAAACATTAAACGAAATCACTTTCCTCCATTTGAATATATGTTTGTTTTATGAAACTGAAGTTGAGTTTCTGGGTTGTGCACACAAACCTGGATGATAAACCTAATTGTTCGACTTCATAATTCTCCACTTCTTACTGTCACATAGACCATTGTGTTTGCAATGTAACAAAATGCTTAAAAGTTTTATGGTTATGGAAATTTTTTGCAGAATCATCTGAACAGTCCTTTTTTTGTAGTCAGTTCATGATAAATGTTACCGTACGTGAATAACTGCACTAATTTCTCTAACAAAAATAGACGTATGAAACTAAAATATCCCAGATTTTTAAAAAGATTTTGAGGGTAATAAGACTAAGACCTTACACTGCTTTTAAAATCCTTTTACTTTTTAACACAGTGAGTCTGTTATATTTGAACCTACCTTCGAGCCCCTCATATCACTTCTGATCAGCTTTTTGCAAGTTTCCACTGGTGTTAAGTTTTGGAGTTAATTTTATTTTCCCTTTACATTAAAGTTGTTAACATCTTAACTTCATAGGACTAGGAAGTGCTAATGAAAAATAATTTAATGATGTAAGCATTTCCAGGTCATATTAGTAGCTTGTTTTCCCATGAGTTTTGTGTTTAGTTTAGCAAAAACATTGTTGCAACAGAGGCTTTTCATTTACAGAGAGGACACTCTGTTTCTAAAGTGATATTATTAGAAACACACAACCAGCAATTCACAAATATAATGTTAATATAACTGAGGCAGAATTTACAACTCTTCTGATTGGCTTAATTTTTTCATTAAAGTGAAGTTTGTTGAGTGAAAACACTAAAAATGTCTCTTTAAATTGCAGATTCTTTTATGGCTTTTTTCCATAAAAAAACATGAGGTCCAAGAATTTAAATAATTTCCATTCATTAGTCTGGATAAAACAATATTGAGTCTCACATGTGTTGCTGAGGAAAACCTGTTTGTTTTGATAATATTTAAAGAAAATGAAGTAAAACCTGCCTGCGCTGACCTCTGGTACGTGAATCGGCCCGGGAGCCACAGTGCTGCTGATGTTGACCAGAACCAGATCCAGCCTCGCAAGCTGACTGTTGCAGATAAAGTGAGTGATTTGGGAGGGAGCCAGATGGTGAAAGCTACCCCTGTGTTGACAAGTCGAGCACCTGGTCTGAAGTTTGGGGAACTTCCACCCAGTGTTGGCACATTTATCCAGTCAGAGTGATGCTTAAACCCCCTGAACTTTTCACATTTTGTCACATTACAACCACAAACTTTTAAATATCTTACTGTGGTTTGATACCATAGGCCAACACAAAGTAGGACATAATTATTAAGTGGAAGGAAAGGGATGAATGGTTTTCAATTCATACTTTTTTCTTCTTTTTTTTTTTAACCCGTAAATCTTTTACATTTTATGGGAAAATTTAAAATTGTGTCTGGTCAGATGAAACCAAAATGGTTTGTGTTTGTGGTTGTGGACTGCACAATACCCACAGTAGAACATGGTGGTGGCAGTCTTATGCTATGGGATGCTTTCAGCAGGGTTAAGATGATCAGTTGATGGAAAGGTTGAAAAAACTAAATAAAAATTAATCCTGGGAGAAAACCTGTAGTAACTTAAGACTTGCTTTAAGTTACTACAGGTTTCCCATTTTTCTTGGCAGAAATATCTGAGAAGCAGAAATCATTTATGCTACTTTGAATTGGTCTGTCACATAAAACGTCAGTGAAATGAATCAAAGCTGGTGGTTGTATGGTGTCAAAATGTGGAAAAAAGTTTTGTTTCTTTGTAAGGCAAGTGATCAGCTAAGAGGAGCATGACCTGTGTTATTTGTAGCACTTCATCAGTAAACTCAAAATGCTCAGCTCTGTGTCTTTTCTAGATCTCACAGCTCAGGCTCTGTGCTCACGGTTTACTAGAGAGACATACCTGAACAGATGAAACCTTTAATCTATTTGATTGATTGGGGTTGGCCTTCTATCGACTGAGTTCCTATAATATACCTTTATTGACCATACTTCCAGTTTGTTTTGTACCTTTGAAGATCATATCTGTAGGTGAGTCTGCGTGTAAATCAAAAGGATACGGCTCAGGATGTGTGTCTCCCCTTTTTAACTGTGAGGGGCCTCTTCTTTGGCTGTATAAATAGGCTTCAAGGGAGTAGGAGCCAAGCACAGGAATGTGTGCAATCGAATGACAAGGCGTTTCCAGTCCAGGCTCCACATCTCCCCACACCTTCTTGGGAAATATGAAGCATGTTTGACGGCACAGGAGCAGGAGAACGGGGTCGCTGCAGCAGCACCTACGTTATGCCGCGAAACACAGAGAACTGAAGAGGGGAAGTTCACAAGAGATACAGGACTGTGAAAAGCTATTTTTTGTTTTGTGGCTGGTTTTTGTCATGTAAATTTTT
>NW_006799976.1:2587485-2589502 GCF_000485575.1 Poecilia formosa
AAGACCTTTGCACAGTTTTTCCCCCAAACTAACCGATCGAGTTGAGTAAAATTGAGTTGAGGCAGGAGAAAAAGTTTGGGAACCAACGGATTAAAGCAACAGTATGTAAAATTGACCTTTTTTTTAGTTTCACATCATGATATGTCATTCCCTCATCAAAAAGAAAAGCAGCTTCCAATCCTTCCATCTCACAGAACAGCCCTCCCATTTAGTCCCCCTCTCAGCTCCTTCAGACTAGCCAGCAGCAATCAGCAAACACCTGGTGAAAATGCTGAGCTCATTATAGGAGCTACTTCTCAGTGAAACGCTGGTAGAAACGTTATTAAAGAGGAGCCGTGTTGTGGTTACTTCCTAAAGGCAGAGTTTCAGAAAGAGCAGGAGATTTTTAAAGAAGCAGAAGCCCAATTCCAAGGCGTTAATTACAAAGTCAAATTTATTTTAAGTCATGTTTGATATTTTTGTAACAACTGAAGGTAACATAGTTATTTGATTGTGCTATGAAATGATACCATGTGGCTGGAAAACACATAATATTGTGTCTTTAAGGGGAAAATAGCTATGCAAACCAGCCTGAACTCTGTACAAAACCATAACTGCTGGAGCAACGTAAGATGGGTCTTTGTGCTGTTTCTGGTCAGCAGAGGGTTTTGGATTAGACAGCCTCTATGGATTTGGTCAGTCTCTTTCTGATAGCTGAATCTGTTTAAATGAATTGTGGTAACTGAGGCCTGCAGTGCTTTGGATATTGTTCTGAGTTTGTTGTGATCTGGTGAGCTCTTGGCGCCATTTGGTTAGCCTGACGGCTCCTTGGAAAGTTCACCACTGTTCTCTGTTTTCTCCATCTGTGGATAGTAACGGCTCCAATTATATTTTGTTGATGTCAACAAACCTTAGAAGTCACTTTCTAATACTTTCTAAGCTGATAGATGTCAATGTTTTTCAGCTGTCCTTGCACTGATTCTTTTTAGCCTATTTCATGTCGTCACACAGCTTCTGTTCAGGTGAATTTTTGGTTCAACAGGAACCAAAAATTCTCAGGACTGGTAGGAATCACCGCTGTTCCATGTTTTCTTCATGTGACTAATAAAACTGAATAAAAAAACAAAAAGAGATAAACCACAGTTAAATCATGATTTAATGAACAGAAGACAGTTGTATTTTTCACATAGGGCTAAGTTGTTGTAGAAACAGAAAAAAAAATTATTGGGGGATTAATTTTTCACAGCACTGTTATATATCTCCAACACATATGTGTCCTGCAAAGTAGTTAGTTACTGATTAATCTATCAATTATCGATCCATCCATTTTCTGTACACCCTTGTCCCTTCAATTATTCTATTATTAAACTAAAAAATTACACAGATTTGTCATTTAACCACTTAAGCGTTTTTATACAACATTATAAATACATTAAGAGATGAAAATAATCAAATAATTCTCTTTATTTTTTTTTTATTTAAATGAAATGAAATGAAGTTAAAACTATGCCACTTCAGGAGCTTTGGGTAAAACATTTCAACAGACAAAGGGGTATTCATCTTAAATGCAAAATGGATATATATTTTTGTACACTTTTGGATTAAGTACTGCTTTGAATATGTAGGTTTTTTAGGAATTTTTTAGAAAATTGCAGGTTTTTTGAGCATACTCCATCACTGCAAAAAAGTCCCCTTTCAAAAACAAGAAAAGAAAGTATAAAAATAGGGTATAATTTTCTTAAAAGAAAAATTATCTGTCAACAGAACAAGAAAATTTATCTTGTCAAGATTTTCCAAAACAAGAAAAAATATCTAACCAAGATGAACCTACAAATATCTTAAAATTAGTGTAATTTTACTTAAAACAAGCCAATTTTACTTATACAAGTAAGATACGCATGCACAGAGAGAACATGCAAACTCCATGCAGGAAGACCGGGGCCAGGAATCAAACCAGGAATGTTGCAAGGCAAAAGCTCTACCAACTGCCACTGTGCAGCCCGCCAACTTTACTAAATAAATTTAATTCCAACATTCC